>NC_133663.1:98714013-98821729 GCF_037893015.1 Macrotis lagotis
CTATCTGTGTTATCTTATTTACTGTCATTAATGGTAGATATAAAGATAAATCTAATGAAATTAATTTATAATAAATGCAACCATAATTTAAATATTTTTGGCACCACAGTTTAAATCAAATTTGTAAAAAATTAACAAATTTTATTCACATTGTTTTAATTAAAATAATAAATAATATTTAGTGAGGAAAATATCTTGCAATTCTGAAATAAAATATTTGTGAAATATTTTTATTACCTTTAACTTATCTTTTGCATATTTTGTATAGCTAATCATTTTTCATATTTTATAATCTATTTTAAATATTACTGTTTTAGGAATATATATGTATATATATATATATATATATATATATATATATGTAACTCATTATTTATGTTCATATATTAGGAGTATTGCAATTTGTTTTAATTTGATGGGACAAGCCCCAGAAATTTTGGCAATCTTGAATCCAGTATATTAGCAATGCTATGTATGCATCATATTATATTTGAAAGGGAAACAAGTATACATCATATTTGTATACATTATATTATATTTGAAAAGGAAAAAAGTCATGCTGTGAAAATCACAGGAAAGTCTATCTCTCTTAAACATTGTTAGCAAGATTCTTACCAGAATCCTCCTTAATAGGCTTATCCCTCACCTAGAAGATGATAATCTTCCCAAGAGTCTGTGAGGTTTCACAAAGGGCTAAGAAATGGTTGATATGGAATTTCCAGAAGTAGAACAAAAGTCTCTATGCACAATATAGTTGATCTGACCAAAGTTTTTGATACTGTCAGTCATGAGGGCTTATGAAAAACATTGCAAAATTTTGTTGCCGGTGGAAATTCATCACTGCCGTATATCAATTTCATTCCAGAATGCTTCTTTTTTGGATAATAGAAGGTCCTCTTGAGCTTCCCCAGGTATCAAGGGAGTGAAGCAAGTCTGTGTACTTGTTGCTAAACTCTATAATATATTTTTTTCCACATTATTGTCTCCTTGAAGGAAGATGCAAATGCAGGTTTTCACACTGATGGCAAATTATTTAACTTGAAAACACTACAAACTAAGAGTAAAATGAAGGAAGAGTTGGTGAGTGACTTTGTTTGAGGGTGATTATGTAGGGGCAGCTAGGTGATTCAGTGGATAGAACACCATCTCATAAGTCAGTAGGACCTGACTTCAAAACTAATCTCAGACACTTAATACTGATTTAGCTGTGGGACCCCATTACTTTGTTAAAATAATAAAAAAAGATTATATGCTCAATGCAGATTCTGAGATACAATAAAGTGTGGATTTATTCTCTGCCCCTTCTGCTAATTTTGCCTTGATAATCAACACCAAGAAAACAAAGATTTTTCTACCAGCCAACATTGCATCATTTATATCTAGAATACTTTGTTACTTTTGAGGGAAGTCCACAAAAATGATATAGTTGATGAATATATTTTTAGATATAGCTCAGAGTTTGGTAGTCTGAAGGAAAATGTAGGAGAAAAGAGATATTAGACTGTCTACAGAACTGAAGTTCTACAGAGCATTTGAACTGACTTCATTTTTGTATAACTGTAAAACCTGGACTGTATACCAGTACCCTACTAGCAAAGTTAATTGCTCCATCTGAATTACCTTAAGAAGATTCAGAAGATAATTTGAAAATAGTAAGTTAAAAAGGTTTTGCACAAATAAAATCAAAGCAACCAAGATTAGAAGGAATGCAGAAAGTTCATATATATTGAGAACTGAGTCAAATTTATAAGCATACAAACCTTTCCCCAATTGATTAATGGACAAAGGATATGAACAGGCATGAAGAAACTAAAGCTAGTTATAGTTATTAAAAAATTCTCTTTATCTTTATTGGTTGGAGATAAGCAAATTGAAAGTATTCTGAGGTATCATCTCACATCTTTCAAGTTGGTTAATATGACAAAAGAAAAATCATCAATGTTGAAAGGAATGTGGGAAATTTGGACAAGAATGCAATGTTGGTGGAGTTGTAAACCAAGTCAATCATTATGGGAAGCAATTTGGAGCTATATCCAAAGGACTATAAACCTTGACACTCCCTTTGATCCAACAATAATAACTACTATGTCAATATCCCAAAGAGATCACAATAAAGGGGAAAGATCCACATATACATGAATATGCATGAAAGGTCATTTTGTGTGACAAATTGAGGGGATGTCTGTAAATTGTGAAATTGCTAAACAAATTGTGGTATATAAATGTGATGAAATACTATTATTCTGTAGGAAATCACAAACAGGTAAAGTTCAAAAAAACTTTGAAAGACTTGCATGAATGATTGCTGAGTGAAGTGAGCAGAGCCAGAATATTGCATATATTAACAGCAATATTTTGTGATGATCAAAGACAATTCTATCAGATTTGCAATGGAAAATACCATCTACATCTGGAGAAAGAATCATGGAGTCCGAATATAGACCAAAACATACTATTATTTATATTTATTTTCTCATGGATTTTTTCCCTTTTAATATGATTCCTCTTTTACAAAATGAGTAATAAGGCAATATATTGAACATGTATTAAATATATATCAAAATAATTTCTGTTAAGGAGAGGGGAGAATAAAAACAGAGGCAGAAAATGTGGAATTCAAAATCTTACAGAAATGAATGTCAAAAACTATTTTATATGTAATTTGAAAAAACAACATTAAAAAATATATCATAGTCTGTTCACTAATTTTTAAAAAGTACATTGTGCTATTCCACAGAAAGTTAAAAATCCCATCAAAATACTTTCAGAGGCAAAAGGTATAGGGAAAGTAAGTTGTACAGTACTGGTTTATTATCCCCCACCTCTTTTTCTACCTTAGAAAACTTTTGGTGGAAATTTCTACCATCCATTCTTCATCATTTTTCCTTTGAAAGAAGGGAATATGCATATATTCCACACATCTTCTGAAATTAAGATGAATATATATATATATATATATATATATATATATATATATATATCTGCAGAATGTAGGGTGTTGGTCTTCACAGGGTGCCAGGTGTGGAGAGGAGCCCTTAGGGAACCCATTACAAAGGGGGAATGGCCCAGTCAATCACAAGTCTGGGAGAATTTTCCTAATCCCATTCCAGGGATAGCAAACCCCAAACCAGTTCTCAATTGGTCAAGAGTACCCTATAAGTCTTGACCTAATGCAACTGAGTTTGCACACTTAGGTAATTGAATATTAACCCACACACCCCCTGTGACAATTGGGGTTCATTAGCATATCATGCCTCATATGATGGGGGGGATCATATTAGGGACTTGTCATGTAATAGATTGTAACTCAAACTCTGAGAGTCTATGAAAATCCAAGAGGGAGGGGAAAGAGTTTCTGAAGACCTAATGTTCCAAGACCACTTCACTTTGGGCCTCACGCCAGGTGAGGTACTCATATCTTGCAAGGTGTATCTTACAAGGTTCATGAATAAAATGTGCAATTTTCTCTCACTCTAGCAGGATTTTCTTTTTATTCATTTATAACAATATATATGCATGTTATATATATATATATATATATATATATATTCCTCTCCATACATAACACTGTCAAAAAAGCTCACAAAGACTTTGAAAAATAAATTTTATTTAATTTGTTTAATATTTTAATATTTCCCCAAATAAATAATTTTTAGCATTCTTTTTTTAAATGTTGACTTTGAAATTCTCCCTCTCCCTTCTATTCCTCCTTTATCCTCTGAGAAGGTAAGTAACATATCAATATACATGTAGAAAAATATTTTACTTTGTCTTTTTGTGGGTTCTGCTTAGATTTTGTTTAGAGTCCATGTTTAATGCTATTTGGAGGGGTTTGGGGGATATTTTGGGTGGGTCCCCATCTTTAATCTGTCACCTTGGCTCCTCTCATTCTAATACCCTATTGATTGAAAATTAAATGCAAATTAAAACTATTCTCAGATTTTTTTCTTTATTCAAATCAGATTGACTAATACAATAGAAAAGGAAAATGATAAAATGTAAGAGAGGATATGGGGGAAATGATAAAACAATGCACTGTTGGTGTATTTGTGATTCAACCATTATGTAGAGCAATTTGGAACTTTGACCAAAATGTTTAAAATATATGATTTATTCTACATGCAGAGTTTATAAGTTCCCCCTGTCTGAAGTTTGAAAGCATTTCTTATCTTGAGTCCTTTGGAAATGTCTTAGATCATTGTCTTGATGAGAGTAGATAAATCTTTTTACAGGTGTTCATTGTTATAGAATTGCTGTTACTGTTTGCAATGTTCTTGCTCTCCCTACTTCACTTTGCATCAGTTTGTATAAGTTTCTGGGTTTCTCTGAAATCATCTTACTTATCATTTTCACAGTAAAATAGAAGTTCTGCTACTGTTTAGCTATTCCTCAATTGATGGGTGACCCTTTGATTTCCAATTCTTTGTCACCACCAAAAGAGCTAGACCAACTGTTCTTGAAACTATGTATCATCATATCCTTTTACTATATGTTCACTAACTACATCTTTAATGTTAAATAAATTAAATAGCAAGTGAATTCAAGTTCATTACCCATCTCTAATTTGTAAATTCTATTCTCTTTACTTTATGTATATCAGAGTATTGTCTCTTCTTCATTTCTGAGATCTTAGTTTCCTAGATTCCACTTTCTAGACCTATTTAGAATTATTAGTATCCTTTCTCAAATATGATACCAGAGCTTAATTTAAGTACCTGGTAAACTCTTTTAATGTAAAGTCATTCTTCAAAAGGAAAGATTCAAAGCAGCCTGGGAAATGTACTTTTTTGTGGTTATAGTGCTATGGTAGCAAAGAATAAACTAAATAGGGAACATCAAGATGAACCAAAAAGTAGGAAAATGGAGTACAATACAGAGAGGAGCCTCAGGAGATTGAGATGAACCAGAAGAAGAGGTGTTAGTTTCAATCTCTGGGGGATTTAATCTTAAAAAAAGAGTCCTTTATACCTTTTGGGACAAGTTGATTATATTTTCATACATTTAGCCACAGTTTGCTTCATGCCCCCATTGTAAAATGAAAATAATAATAGTATCTATCTTCCAGGATTGCTGTGAGAATAAAATGTTATTATATTTATATGGTATTTCACTAGTGCCTCATACATGGTAGGTGCTTCACTGCTTCATTCTTACCCTCATTTATTTTCTTCCCCATTCCCTGGGACCACACAGCTATGGGAGGAGAGAGCAAATTAAAACCAATACAGTTCCCTTTTATATCAGGACTTTTCCCATTGTGCTTTTTGATATATCACAGGTTAACATGAATAAAATGGCAATTTGGGGGGGGGGGGAAATTTATGAAAGCCACAGATAGCATATAAATGCCAACATACATTACAGAAAAATGTTTAGAAAATCATAAATGTATAAAATATATGCCTATTATTAAATAATATCAAATATTATATCTTTTAATAGCATAAATAAACCCATGTTTGAATAAGGTAGGAATACCTTATAAGGTATGAATACCTTATAAAAGAAAATGCTTGAGACACACAATACATTTTTAATAAATATTTGATTGATACTATTATTCATATATAGAAATGAACTTGATTTATTATAGAGAGTTTTCTTCTTCATTCCCTCGAAGGAACTAAAAAGGTTTCAATCATAATGGATATTTAGGATGACAACTTCCATTTGACTGATTTAAAATGACATTTTTTTTTCAATTGGCTTGTATTTTATTTTGAAGGTAATGATCAGGACTACTTGTATCCATCTATCTATATATCCATCTTTCTATTTTCTTTTTGTGTATCTTTATAGATAGATAGATAGATAGATAAATACAAATGCTTATGTGTATTTATATATGTCTATGACCAACAAATCATATTTATCATTGTCTTAGTTCACTAAATGTAAAAGGTATCTACTTTGTAATAACTGTATTTTAAATCTTGCATTTTCATCTTTGATTCATGCAGATCTGTAAAGCTATCAATTATAGAGAATAATCATAGCTTTGGAATGCATAGTCTTAAGCCTTCAATTTAACAGGTTATATTTCTGTAGACAGTTTTTTTAAAGATTTCTTTAGAAGTCTAGATAGATAATAACATATTCTTATCTTCCTGCGCAAAATCTTTTGTATCTTATGGTATCACATATGCTCTGTCTTCCCCAATCAAACAATCTAGAAGATGAAGAGACCAACAAAAAAAAACCCTTTATAATTGCAATATTGATTTAACCTCTCAGAAGCATATCTTAATGATAACAAAGTCCTATAAGAGCATGCCTAGATCATTTACTCCTACTTTTTTCTGTGAAGTGTAAACTAGCAATCATTTGGAAAGATGTGGTTATGAAGAGATTAATTGCCTCATTATAGTTTACTTATATCACCATGTAAATAATAAATTCTTAGTACTTAGTAGTCCATGACTATTTACCTTCTGTAAAACTTCAATAATGAATTTTTTAGGCAGTCTCTGATTATAAAAACGGACTTAAAATAGTAATTACAAAATCTATGTACTTCGGAATTCAAAGAATGCCAAGGTTAATAAAACCATTTATGTAACAATTGGCTAAATAAAGAAACTTACTATAATGAACTAGGCTCCAAAATGTATCTTGGATTCTCTCATGAAGCTTTCAGCATTGTTAAATCTCTTCTGTGAGTAATAAAACCTGTCAAACAATTGCTATTCTCTAAAACAACAGCCATTTTCTTCTACACTACTAATGCTGATCAAACCCCCAACTGAGGGCCAGGGAAAAGAAAGAGAGAAAAAAGAGAGCCGAGAGCTGACAAGGTAGAAGAAAAAGAAGGAAGAATGATGTGGCTATATAGACAAATTCTAGAACATCTCTATCACTTTATCATTCAACTGACAAATGCAACCATCTAAGTGGGAATAATAAGAGAAAAAAAAGACAGAAAAGCTTTTGTAGATATTCCTGAAAATCATTTATTGGGATAGAAAACAAGGTTGTTTTCCTCTTGCATATTGAAAAACAAACATTTGCAATGTTCTTTATGAAACAAGGAGCAGTCTCAGAAGACTTGTTATCATAAGAACAAAACAAAACAAAAACAGGAGCACAAAATCTGATAGTGTTGCTGTTCACCCAGACAATGTGTTCTAGTTGATGACTTTATTAAGCTGGGGAATTTCTCAGGAAATAGCAGGAGTTTCAGTCAAGTATAGCTGAACTTTGGGAAAAGTAGTGGGTGATGACTTGGGGGTGAAATGACAGCTGTAGTTCTGTTATTCTGCTTTGCATTTTGTGATATCCATACACACATGTGTCCATATATCCATAAGTATATTTACACATCTATAAACTCTATAATATCACATGCATATATATTATATGAGATAAAAATGAGATATCATAACAGATGTCTATTTAAAATGCAAGAGTTTTACTTTTGAGTCTTATGAATGATTCATCATTACTTGTTTCTCTCTTTCTCTCTCAGTCAATGCTGAGGTGGGTTTGGCTCTGAGCCCAGGTCTCTCATAATGATTAACCTGTGACAAGGGAAGCACCATCTGGTATTGTCTCATGTATGAAATTCATAAAGACGACCAGCAAGCTATGGATTTCCTTCTGTATGTGCAGGATTACACACACACACACACACACACACACACACACACACACACACACACACACAAATAAGGAACCTTTCCAGTCATGTAGCATTGAAATCTCTTATACAAAAGATGAAGTCAGATGATGTATTATTGATTTTTTTCTTTTTTTGTAAAAGGAAAAATCTCTGGGAACAAGGACTAGCAGACTGATTTCTGCCTTTATTAGAAAGCAGACACAAAGCTGTTGAATATTTGTAGGGGTGTCAAATATTCAAGGACTCTGAGGTTTAGACAGTGTAGATTTGTCAAATCTAGGAGTTAAAAGAGAAGTCAGAGGTCATTAATTCTAATCACTATACTAAATAATAAATTTAAACTGAAACATCACTGACAATTGGTAATGTGGTTTTTAGTTAATGGTCTTAAATCTTAGGGAGGTCAATAGCTCCCAAATCATTGCATTCTATTTTGGCATAGCTAGAATTTTTAGGAGTTTTTGTGGTTTTCTTTTCTGTTTTCTTAATAGTGATTAAAGGTGAGAAATAAAGCCATGGCAGAGTGATTCAGGATTAGAAAGAAGTAAGTTTATAGTCTCTCTATCTCTGAAACATAACTTCTATTTTCCCAAACTTTTGATCTTGTAACTTCATTGTTAAAATATTAAAAATTTTCTTGGATATCCTTTATGCCAAAGTCACTTAATCTCACCTTCCCTCCTTGTCCCAAGCTTCAGTTTTCCACACTATAGACTCTATCTGCATTGAAAGGAATTCCCTCAAAAAAAAAAAAGAAAGGAATTCCCTCCCTAAGAGTTGGCTATTGGAGATGTCTGATTCACTGCAAATTAAATAAATGAATGAATGAATGACTAAATATTTCTTTTTAATTCCCTCCTCTTATTTCCCAACTCTTCCCTTGAAGGGACAAGCAAAACTAGTCCAATCACTATTTAACATTAAAACATAAAATGACAGAAAGGTATATTTTGATGATATAAATCAGTCAATCTGTCAACAGGCATTTATTAACTACCTAGCATTTGCTAAATATTAGAGATAAAGAAAAAAGGCAGGGGGGGCGGAGCCAAGATGGCGACATGAAGGGATCAAGTCTTAGGAGCTCTCTGATAAAAACTCATAAACTAAGGACTCTAACTAAACTTTCGAGAGACAGAACCCACAAAGGGACCCAGTGAGGCAGTTCTCCTACTCAAGGTAACCTGGAAAAGAGCAGAAAGGCTCTGCTCCCCTGGCTGGAGGGGCCGCTGCCAGAGGGGTGGCCACCCAGAGCAAAAGAACTTCAGCCTCCTGGAGGCAGCCCCAAGGTGCTGGGAGCCTCAGCTCACAGCAGCGGGGGAGTCTCCTGAGCTGCACCCCGGGGAGCACCGGCACAAAGTGGGGGAACAGTGGGGGACCTCTGCCAGAGCAAGCATGTGGAGCCCAGCCCTCAGAGCACACAGGGAGGAGCTTGGTCTTTCTGCAGCCCAGTGAAGAGAGAGAGACTGCAGAGCTCTGTCCTCTGCCCCTGGAACAGGACTCTGGGGCTCTGACCACATTCAGATCCTGATCGCAGTCTAGGCCCCACCATAGAACAGCAGGGCTTCCCCCAACCTCAGCCCCATGGCAGAGGGGGCCACTTATGGTCATTCACAGACCAGGAGGGAGGACAGAACCTCACACACTGAGATCCTTGTGGGAGTGTCCCAAAAGCTCAGGAAGCACACCCAAAAAGAGGCTTAGGCTGGGAAAATGAACAAAGAAACAAGAGGAAGACCATTGAGAAATATTTTGCAAATGAGACCAAGAAGGATCAAAATACTCAGTCTAAAGATGAGGAAGCACAAGCTCCTGCATCTAAAGACTCCAACAAAAACAGAAATTGGGCTCAGGCTATGACAGAGCTCAAAAAAGTCTTTGAAAATCAAATGAGGGAGTTGGAAGAAAAACTGGGAAAAGAAAGGAGAGAGATGGAGGAAAAACATGAAAATGAAGTCAGCAGCTTAGTCAAGGAAATCCAAAAAAATCCTGAAGAAAATAGCATGCTAAAAATCAGCTTAGGTCAAATGGATAAAACAGTTCAAAAAGTTATTGAGGAGAAGAATGCTTTAAAAAGCATTGGCCAGATGGAAAAAGAGATAAGAAAACTCTCTGAGGAGAATAAATCCTTCAGACAAAGAATAGAATTCAGGGAGATTGATGAATTTACCAGAAATCAGGAATCAATACTTCAAAACCAAAAAAATGAAAAATTAGGAGAAAATGTGAAATATCTCATTGAACGAACAACTGATATGGAAAACAGACTTAGGAAAGATAATTTGAAAATTGTTGGAATACCTGAAAGTCATGATCAGGAAAAGAGCCTTGACATCATTTTCAAAGAATTACTACACAAAAATTGCCCTGATATTCTAAGAAGCAGAGGGCAAAATAGAAATGGAGAGAATCCACCAATCCCCCCCCCCCCCCGAGAAAGAGATCCCAAAAAACCAACCCCTAGGAATATTATAGCCAAGTTCCAGAACTCCCAAGTCAAAGAGAAAATATTACAAGCAGCCAGAAGGACACAGTTCAAATATCGTGGAGCTGCAGTCAGGATCACACAGGACTTAGCAGCAGCTACATTGGAAGCTTGTAGGACTTGTAATACAATATACCAGAAGGCAAAAGAGCTTAGAATGCAGCCAAGAATGAACTACCCAGCAAGGCTCAATGTCCTCTTCCAGGGAAAAAGATGGACTTTCAATGAACCAGGGGAATTTCAAAGGTTCCTTTTGGAATGGCCAGAGCTGAACAGAAGGTTTGATCTTCAGATACAGGACTCAGGTGAAGCATGGAGATTGGAGGAGAGGGGAGAAATGGGAGGGACTTAATGAGGATGAACTGCATGTATAGAAAAATGATACTGATAATATTCATATGAACCATCTCAGTTAATAGAGCAGGTAGAGGGAGCTTTTTTAGTGGAAGCACAGGAGAAAGCTGAATTCGAAGATAAAATATGGTGCAAAAAATGGAGTCAATAAGAAAAAAGGGAAATGGAATGGGAGAAAGAAAAAAGGAGAGGGGGAATAGTCCAAGCTATTTCACATAATAAGATTTTTTTTATTACAATGAGCTATTGCAATGATATGGAAGGGGGGAGGCAAGGGGGAATGAGGGAACCTTTGCTCTCATCAGAGATGGCTAGGAGAGGAAACAGCAAATATACTCAATGGGGTATAGACAACTGGAGTAAGAAGGAGGGCGGAGCAGGGGGAAGGGGTGGGGATGTGAATAAAGGAGGAGAGGATGGACCATGGGGGGACAGTGGTCAGATATAACACATTTTCTTTTTTTACTTCTTACAAGGGGCTGGGATTGGATGGCCTGCTCAGGACCATAGGGCCAGGTGGATTCTGGCCTAAGGGGTGGTATGGGGGCTCAGGGCTTCTTGGCCCCAGGACCAGGGATCTGTCTGCTGCACCACTCAGTGACCCTACAGCAGAGTCAGAGTGAAAGGAGAGAGAAAAAATACAGTACATGGTATTGGAGAAATAAGAAAGGAGGGAGTTGTGATCAGCAATGGCAACGTTGGAAAAATATGGAAGTAACTTTTGTGATGGACTTATCATAAAGAATGTGATCCACTCACGACAGAGTTGATGGTGTTGGAACAAAGACTGAAACACATTTTTTGTTATTATTTGGGGGAGGGTGCAGGGCAAGTGGGGCTGAGTGGCCTGCCTGGGGCCACATAGCAGGGTGATCATTGGGTGTCTGGGGCCAGATTGGGACCCAGGTGCTCCTGGCTCAAGGGCCAATGTTCTGTCTGCCACCCAGACACCCCTACTATTATTACTATTTTATTTTATTTGGGGTCTTTTTTTTTTCTTCTTTTTGGTTTTTGCAGGGCAGTGGGGATTGGGTGGCTTGCATGTCACATGGCTGGGTGATTATAGAGTTTACGAGGCTGGATATGGACTCAGGTGCTCGTGGCTCCAGGGCTGGTGCTTCGTTCATTGCACCACCTGGCCATACCTACAATTATTACTATTATTTTTTTTAATTTTAATTTTTTTTCTCCCCCTTTACTTTTTTTGCCCAAGCAAGTCTTTCTATATTCATGGGGGGAGGGGTATTTTGTTTACTTGTAAAAAAGTGTATTTTATTAATGTAAAGAAAAACATTTGTACAAAATGAGAATAAAAAATAAATTAAAAAAAAGAAAGAAAAAAGGCAAAAACCTGTAACTGCTATAAAGGAGTTTATGGTTTGCAAGCTCATAGGATATCTTAGAAATAATTACAGAGATAATCCTTAATCTAGGTTTCATTGTGTGACCACTAATGTTAGTGTTTTTAGAAATGGATATTAGTCAGTTATGGGCTTGACTAGAGCCAAGATTTGTTCTTTACCTATTTGCAAACTTTTTAAAAAACATTTTTAATAATTCTGTTTCAATATTAATATGCAATCCTATGAAATTTTAAAGCATTATTCTAAGAAAGTCTCCATAAGTTTTATTGGACTACAATGGTTCTATGACAAACAAAAAGGATTTAAATTGACCTTTTAATTTTATTCCAATTCTGAGATGCTGTAATTCTCTGAATACCATACATGTTTTAATGTTAAAATTCAATCAAGTCCAAAATGGAGAAATGATTTGGACATAAAGGATGATACCTAAAGCCAATTGGGAGAGAAAGAACCATTTACCTGTCAGATTTATGAAAAGGGCAGAATTTATGTCCAAACAAGAGATAGAGAATATTATAAGCTATAAAATGGATAAATTTCAATCATATTAAACTAAAAAAAATTTTGCACAAGTAAAATCAATGCAACCAAGATTAGAAGGAATGCAGAAAGCTGGGAAACAATTTTCAGACTTGTCTTTCTGACAAAGGTCTCATTTCTGAAGTATACAGAGAATTGAATCAAATTTTGCATTTTGTTCTCCAATTGATAGTCAAAAGATAAGAACAGGCAGTTTTCAAAGGAAGAAATTAAAGTTATAGGTCATATGAAAAATTATTTTATAAAGCTGGTAAAAATAACAAAAATTCATATGGAGGAACAAAAGATCAAGAGTATCAAGGGAATTAATGACAAAAATTCAAAGGAAGGTGGCCTACCTTTACCAGATCTAAAATTAAAAGCAGCCCTCATCAAAACAGTATGGTACTGGCTAAGAAATGGAGTGGAAGATCAATGGAAAAGATTTAGTATGAATGAAACAGCAGTAAATGACTGTGGTGGTTGATAAATCCAAAGATTCCAGTTTCTGGAATAAGAACTCACTCTTTAACAAAAAACTGCTGGAAAACCTGGAAAATAATATGGCCAAAAACTAGGTAAAGATCAACATCTCACATCAAGATTAGGTTGAAATGGTTGCAAAATTTAGATGTAAAAGGTGATACTGTAAACCAGTTAGGAAAACAGGGAATAGTTAATCTGAGAAATCTATAAAAAAGGTTTGGTTTACAACCAAAGAATGAATAGAGAAAATTATAAAATGAAAAATGGATAACTTTGATTATATTAAATTAAAAAGATTTTGAACAAATAAAACCAAAATAACCAAGATTAAATGAAAATTTGGAAACAATTTTTGCAACTAATGATTCTTTTTTTAAATGAATTTATTTATTTCCATCGATATGTACTTGCATATTTCCAAGTAATAAAATTTCCCTCCACCTCACTTCCCAACCCCCTCTTCTGAGCAGTGAACAGTCTGGATAGCATTTTACATACATATTTCATTAAACATGTTTACAAATTAGTAATTTTTGGCATTAAGAAATAGGATTGGGGCACCTAGATGGAACAGTAGATAGAGCACCTGCCCTGGGGTCACAAGTACCTGGGTTCAAATAGAGCCTCAGACACTTAATAATTACCTAGCTGTGTGGTCTTAAGCAAGTCACTTAACCTCATCTGCCTTGCAAAAAACTTAAAAAAAAAAGAATTTGGATTAAGGGAAAGAGATACATAAGAGATTTTTTTTATAAAGTGTTCAGATTCAGAAGAGTTTTTGGTTTTTTTGTTTTGTTTTGTATTGTTTTTCTTGTGCTGGATGGGGATAATATAATCCATAACCAGTCAAATGCATTTGTCCTAGCTCTCTGAACTGCTGAGAGTAGCAACTAGTGTTTCTGATAAAGGATTCATTTCTAAAATGTATAGAGAACTGTCTCAAATTCATAAGAATACCAATCGTTCTCCACTTGATAAACAGTCAAAGAATATGAACAGGCATTCTCACATAATGAAATTAAAGCTATCTATAACTCATATGTAAAATGTCCCAAACTGGGGGCAGAGCCAAGATGGCAGCATGACCCCCCCAAACCCCCAAAAAACAAATGAGGGCTCTAGCCAAAATTTAGAGGGGAAGAACCCACAGAAAGACTGAATGATACATTTTCCCAGTCCAAGATAACTTAGAACCTCCACAGGAAAGGTGTGCTTCACCAGGACCTGGGGTGGGTAAAAAAGCCACTGTGCAGCCCAGCCCAGCTCAGCAAAAACCAGTCCAGCCCAGAGATCACCAGAAACAGCTTGAAGGGGAGAGGAGAGAACTTTGCTGCACCTGGGTGAGTGTGGAGTGAGGAGCACCGGACACAGAACCTGCAGCGAGAATTGGGAGAAAGCATCCTGCACCCCCAGAGAAGGTAAGGGAAGTCTGCAGAGATTGCTCTGCTCTTCCTGCTGTTTGCCCACACTCAGACTCAGGGTGCAGTTTAGGTTTCCTTACTAAGATAGCTGGATCCCGCCTTATAGCCTCAGGGCAGAGGGCAGTGTGGTGGCCATCTACATATCAAAGCACAGGCTAGATATCATAAGACCTTGGAGGAATAAAGGTCCCAGTGGGGTGTCCTCCCCCCCAAAAAAAACCCCAAATCCTTGAAAGTGCTGTAAATTAGCCTTGGGCTGAGGAAATGAGTAAACAACAGAAAAAGAAGGATCTGACCATAGAGAATTACTTCAGTCCTATGGAAGGTCAAAACACATACTCTGATGATGACAAAATTGAAGCTTCTGTATCCAAAACCTCCAAGAGAAATAGAAAATAGGCACAGACTGTGGATAAGCTCAAAAAAGACTTTGGAAAGCAATTCAGGGAGGTGGAGGAAAAATTGGGAGGAGAAAAGAGAGCAATGTAGAACAATCGAAAACCAAATCAAAAGCTTGGTGAAAGAAATACAAAATAATACTGAACAAAATAATGTGTTAAAAACCAGTTTAGGCCTAATGGAAAAAGCAAAACAAAAGGCAAATGAGGAGAAGAATACCTTAAAAAGCAGAATTGGCCAGCTGGAAAAGGAGATAAAAAGGTTTTCTGAAGAAAATAACTCCTTCAGATGCAAAATGAAACTAACAAAGCTGATGACTTTGCAAGAAATCAGGAAGAAATAAAACTCTTCCAAAAAAGCCAAAAATTAGAAGAAAATGTGAAATATCTCATTGGAAAAACAACTGACCTTGAAAACAGATCCAGAAGAAATAATTTGAAAATTATTGGACTATCTGAAAGCCAAGACCAGGAAAAGAGCCTAAACTTCATTTTTCAAGGAATAATACAGCAAAATTTCCCTGAGATCCTAGAAGCTAAGGGGAAAATAGAAACTGAGAGAATTCATCCCCTGAAAGGGATCCCAAAAGAAAAACTTCCAGAAATATTATAGCCAAATTCCAAAACTCCCAAATCAAAGAGAAAATTCTAAAAGATGCCAGAAACAGACAATTCAACTAGCGAGGCTCCATAGTTAGGATTACACAGGATCTAGCAGCATCTACATTAAGGCCTCGTAGGGATTGGAATATGATATTCCAGAAGGCAAAAGATCTTGGTTTACACCCGAGAATCAATTACCCAGCAAAACTGAAAATCCTCTTTTAGGGGAAAAGAAGGATTTTCAATGAAACAGGGGAACTTTCAAACTTTCCTAACGAGAGGACCAGAGCTGAACAGAAAGTTTGATCTCCAAGTACAGGAGTCTGGTGAACCATAGAGGGAGTGGAAGAGAGGGACTAACTATGAGGAACTTGATGATGTTCAACTGTTTGTATTCCTGCACGGGAAGAAGATATTGATATCTCATATGAACTTTCTCATTTATAAGAGCGGTTAGAAGGAGCATATATAGATAGGACATAGGAAGGAGTGGAATATAATGGTATGATGTGGCAAAGGGATGGAGTCAGTGGACGATGGGGGAAAGTATTGGAAGGAAAGAAAAGGAGATGAAGAATAAGTAATAAAAAAGCTTTTTCAATGGAGGGGAGGGGGGAAGGCAAGGGGAATGAGTGAGCCTTCATTCTCATCGGAAATGGCTCAGGGAGGAAATGACATACACACTTAATAGGGTGAGGAAATCTGTCTTGCCCTGGAGAAGGATGGGAGGAAAGGGACAGGAAGAGGGGGAAATGGGGGGAGGGAAGGGGGGAATAGGTGACAGAAGAGAGGAAAGATCAAGGGAGAGGGAACTCAGATGCAACATGCTTTTGGACAGGGCCAGGATGAAAGGAGAGAAAGAACAGAATAAATGAGAGTGGAGGTACAGCTAGTGATACCAATTGTGGGGAAAATACAGAAGCAATTTCTCTGGTGGACTTATGATAGAGAAAGCAAGTCGCTCCAGAGACAGATCCATTGGAATCTGTACACAGACTGAAGTACAATTTTTTTCTCTCTCTATTCTTGAGGTTTCCCATCTTCTTGGCGGGGAGGAGGTTTATGTTTATTCTTATGTTTACACTTATAACATTCAATTTACATCAATGTATGGCATGGAAACAATGCAGAGACTGTCAGACAGCCTTGGGGGGGAGGGAAGGGAGGAGGGGGAAAAAATTGTAGAATTCAGAGCCTTGAAAAAATATGATCGATATAATTTACTATTGTATATAATTGGAAAACAAATAAAATGTTAAAAAATGCTCTAAATCATTATTGATTAGAGAAATGCAAATTAAAATAACTCTGAGATATCACCTCACTCCTATCAGATTGACCAATATGACAAAAAATGAAAATGGTTTATGTTTGGGAGGGCTGTGGGAAAACTGGGACATAGCAATGAGGGATGCCTACCACTAGCCAGGAAAAACTGAGAGGAAGGTAAAGCAATGAAAACTAATAACAAGCTACCAAAAAAATAGGAAGATAAATAGAATGGTATCATTAATAAAAAACAGAAGAGAGGGACTAATAAAGAGAAGAGGGTAATCTTCAATGTCAAAGCTCACAGAGTTAAAAAGAGAAAAGGCCATTATATTTGGAATTTAAAAGATCATTGATAACTATGGAGGGGAGAGTTTTGTTTGGAGAATAAGGTTAGCCCTAGACTTTAGACAATTAAAAAAAGAAATCAAAAAAGGAAGTGAAGACATCAATTGTAGATATTATTTTCAATGAATTTATTTACAAAAGGTGGAAGATATGCACACACACACACACACACACACACACACACACACACACACACACCTGTGAGTGTATTTGAAAGTAATAGCAAGTATAGTAGATTTGCAGTTTCTTGAGCAATTATCTTTTTTTTATTGTAAGTTATGGAAATGTTTGCTTTATTCCATAAATTAAAATAAAGCACATTTTCCAAAAAGTTAAGAGGATGACAGCAGGCATAGATGATGTATCAAAAAAAGTAGTTTTTGAGGATAGAGCAGACTTCAGAATGTTTATAGGCAGTAGATAAGTGGTCAGTTGACAGAGGAAGTTTGAGATAAATGAGAGTTGAAATGACAGAGGAAATGATCTGAATGAGAAGACAGGATAGAATGGAATATTGGTACAGGGGAGAAGAATTTGTCTTAATGAGAAAAATTACTACCTCTTTGTGCAAGACAATGGAGAAGAAGATAGTGTAACAACTCATTTAAGTGATGTGAGATAAGTGCAAGAAGATAAGAGTGATATCTAGTTGAATGACTTAATATTTCAGTGAACTATGAGCCAGGTTTTCTGGCTCAGGAGTGAGTAGAGGACAATTCTTGGCATTTTTGAGATGGCAATAAATAGTTTGCAAAAGTTACTGTGATAAGTGAAGTAATGAATTAGTTATAGAGGTATACAAGGACTGCCTCTTTGAGTGGACTTATTCAGCATAGCTAATGATTTTTTTCAAAACACTTTTATTATTCTTTTTTTTAATTTTTGCAAGGCAAAGGGGTCAAGTGACCTGCCCAGGGTCACACTAGGCAGTTATTAAGTGTCTGAGACTGAATTTGAACTCCTGACTCCAGGGTCAGTGTTCTATTCACTGTATCACTTAGCTGCCAATGATTTTTAAAAATATTTTTTCTATAATTTTATTTAGTTGCAATTGAGTAAGAATAAAGGAAGGAAACAATCCTTCATAAATACATGCTACTTAACAAGTTCTGTGCTAAGCATTCTATGGGGAGTATCTCATTTGAGCTTTATAATTAAAATAAGGGTTTGCTATAATTTTTGCCATTTTGTTGTGATTCATTCATTCTAATCATGAATTCATGAGCTCATTTGGGGTTTTCTTGGCAAAGATACTAAATAATTTGCAATTTACTTCTCCAGTTCACTTTAACAGATAAGAACATTGAGGCAAACAGGGTTTAGTGCTTGCTCAAAGTCACAAAGCTAGTGTCTGTAGATGAATTTAAAAATTGGGTCTTCCTGACTCACTACCCATGGCTCTTTCAAGCTGGTCCATCCCCATTTTGTAGCTGAAGAAACTGAATCAGGTACTAAATGTTTGAAACCTGATTCAAACTCAGGTCTTCTTTAAGACCTGGAATTAAATTCACTGTACCCACTTAACTAACATTAGCAATGCAATCCAAGATAGAATCTTGGCAAAGTATTTTTGGCTACAGTGTAAGGGGACAAGAAACTTCAAGGTTGAGAACAATGTAGAGTTGAACTGGTTCAACTAGAGATCTAGATGGGGAAGAAAGGAGAAGAGTATGACAAATGCAGGAAGGATGAGGGGGGGAAAGTTGAAGGATAGGAAGACAAAACAAAGATAAAGAACATAGCATTTGAGGTAGTAAAGGAATTTGTACTCCATTCCTAAAGCAGGAGATCAGTGATTTGGCAAAAATCACTTTTTTTTTTCCACTTTACTCCTGTGAGAGGTGCAATGGATTTTTCTACTCTCAACCCTGAAGGCTTGGAAAGGCCAGTTGAGGAAATTATCCTTTGGAAAAGAATAACATTTCTCCCTTTTCACTGAAGATAGGAGAGTGGCATGTTACAGAGTTAAGAAGGAGGAGACCATATATAGAATGGGAAAAAAGCTGTGTTTTTCTCTTTACTCAATTCCCCTTAGAGTATTTCCTTTATCTGATTATAAATTTCTGTTGTCCAATCTTTCCCTCTGTCATGCCTAAATATCTGACCTCTTACTTTCTCTTATAATCCCTGCCATAGTTCTTTCCCAAGCCATCACCCCTATAAGGACGATGTGCTCATCCTTACCCTTTTGCTAGGTGAAGCAGTATATTATCTTTTATAGTCAGGTCCCTTGATTTCATATCTTGTGATAATGTTCTAAACCCCAAATTTTAATGGCTTTTACCATTTACTACCTTTATTTCCTATTCAATTTCAGAAAATATAATTAGGAAAAAAAATGACAAAGAAAGTACAACTTTTAGGGGCGGCTAGGTGGCGTAGTGGATAAAGCACCAGCCCTGGGGTCACAAGTACCTGGGCTCAAATTTGGTCTCAGAAACTTAATAATTACCTAGCTGTGTGGCCTTGGGCAAGCCACTTAACCCCGTTTGCCTTGCAAAAACCTAAAAAAAAAAAGGTACAATTTTTAGAGTCCAGTTTCCTAGTCAAGGAAAACTGTCTTGATATCCTGGAAACAGAGGGCAAAACAGTTTTTGAAAGAATCCACCAAATACCTCCTAAAAGGGATTCCAAAATGAAAACACTAAGGAATATTCTAGTCAGAATTATCAGAGCAAGGAGAAAATACTATAGGAATCTAGAAAAAAATAACAATTGAAATACTGAAGAACCATAATTTGGACTGCACAGGACCTGACTGCATCAGCAATAAAGAATCAAAGTGTCAGAAATCTGATACTCCAGTGGATAAGAATAAACTACCCAACAAAATTAAGCATATTCCTTCAGGGTAAAAGATGGATTTTTTAATGAAATAAGTGAATTCCAAGCTTTCCTGATAAAAGAGTTGAATAGATAATCTTATCTTCAAACAGGAGATTCAAAAGATCCTTGAAAAGGTAAACACATGGGTGGCTAAGTGGCAATAAAGCACCAGCCCTGGAGTCAGGAGTACCTGGGTTCAAATCCAGTCTCAGACACTTAATAATTACCTAGCTGTGTGGCCTTGGGCAAACCACTTAACCCCATTTGCCTTGCAAAAAAAAAAAAAAACTAAAAAAAAATGAAAAATGGTAAACAGAAAAAAAAGTTAAACAGAAAAAAAAGACTACTATCCAATAAGATTAAACTGGTTACATCCCTACCTGGAAGGAAGATTATCTATAGTTCTTGAGAATTCTTTTAGAACTCTTTTAGAAGAAGTATATTAAGGATAATGGTATGAATATAAGTTGACTTTGATGGAATGTTTATTATTTTAAAATTAAGACATTTTAAAATGAGAGGAATGTAATGAGATGAGAGAAAGAGTGAGGCAGAATGAAGGAAATTGCATCACGTGAAGAAATGCAAAGAACCTATTACAGTACAGGGAAAGAGGAGGTGAGAACCATTTGAATCTTAGACTCTAAATTTGGCTCAAAGAGGGAATAACACATACACTCAGTTGAGTTTAGAAATTTATCTTACCTTTCAATTATTAGGAGGGGAAAGGGGGGAGGAGGGGAGGTAAGGAGGAACTGACAGAAAAGAAAGGAAGGAAGAAAAGGAAGGGTGACTGGTAGAAGAAGAGACAGCTTGAGGGAGGCAATATTCTCAAGCAGATTGGCCTAAGAGTTAGTCATATATGCATAACAATTTTTGGGGAGGGAGAGGGTAAAAGGAGAGAGAGAGAGAGAGAGAGAGAGAGAGAGAGAGAGAGAGAGAGAACAGAATAAACAAGGGGAGAGATGGAGAGAAATAGCAATAGTCACTACCAAAAAAATAAGCAAGTTTTTCATATAAAGGTCTCATTTCTTAAACATAGAGAGAATTGAGTCAAATTTATGAAAATAAATCATTCTCCAAATGATATGAAAGATGAAAATTTTTGAATATTTTTCAAATGAAGTAATTGAAACTATCTCTAGTTATTTGTAAAAATGCTCTTAAAACTGATTGAAGAAATGCCAATTAAAACAATTCTGACATATTGCCTCATAACTATTAGATTGGCTAATAGACTAGAAAAACAATAAGGAAAATATTAGAGTTGAAAAATGTTGTTGTTGCATTGTTGGTAGAGTTGTGACCTGATTCAATCATTCTGTAGAATAATTAGAGACTATGCCCTAAAGGCTATAAAACCATACATATCCTTTGACCTAGAAATACTACTAGTAGTAGTATTCGGGATAAAAATTAAAAAAGGAAAATGACTTATATGTACAGAAATAATTATAGCAATTCCTTTCTGGTGGCAAAAAAAAATAATAAATTGAGGGGAAGCCCAACAGTTGATGAATATCAGAAAATAATTATATGTGATTGTGATGGAATACTATTATCATTCTCAGAAAAACCAGGAAAGGCTTATATGAGGTGAGACAAAGTGAAATGTGCGATATACAAAGTAACAGAAATATTTTAAGATGATCAGTTGTAAAAGACTTAGCTATTCTTGGGAATACAATAGGAAGAAAATTCTGAAGGACTTAAAATGAAAAATGTTATCCATCACTAAAGAAAGAAATGATAGTATCTGAATACAGAATGAGGCATACTGTTTTATTCAACTTTTTTTGGTGGTTGTTTTATGTTTTGGTCTATATTTTCTTTTACAACTTGACTATTGTAGAAATGTTTTGCATATGTGTATATGTATATGCAATTCAATACATCATATATATATATATATGTATATATATATATATATATATATATATAACTTACATAGATTGCTTGTCTTCTTGATGAGGACTTGTGGTAGGGACAAAGTGAGAGAATTTGGAACTCAAAGTCTTAAAAAAGAATGTTAGCAATTTAGTAACTGCTTTTATAAGTAACTGGGGGAAATAAAATACTAAATAAATATTAAAAAAGAAAAAATTGTAACAAAGTTTTGTATGGGCATTGGTTTCTGAGAATGACCTCAAAAATAGTGATACTTCATATGACCATTGTTTACTTTCACATGGGTAAAGTGACTTTAGGAATTTATGTAAACTTTATAGGTAGTATGTGTCATGTCCTTTATTTTCTCCTTCATTTTTTTCTTAATAGATGAATTCATTCATAATATCTATATTTAGATTTGAAGAAAGTGGCTTTTTCATAAGTATAAGTAACTGAGATGGATTAATATAGTTTCTGTGGAACTAGATATATGCTGATTTTGTTTTAATGAAACAGGTACTCTGACCGCTTACTTCTGCCCATTGTTGGTATCCAAGTTGAGGAAGTTAACCTAGAGCTACTGGTCACAGGGTCAGGAGCATTCTCTCCTAATGAAATATAAGAATTGCAAAAAGGCTTTATCTTTCTCTCTCTCTCTCTCTCTCTCTCTCTCTCTCTCTCTCTCTCTCTCTCTCACTCTTTCTCTCTCTTTCCTTCTTTCTTTCTTTCTTTCTTTCTTTCTTTCTTTCTTTCTTTCTTTCTTTCTTTCTTTCTTTCTTTCTTTCTTTCTTTCTTTCTTCCTTTCTTCCCTCCGGAGTGTCTTCCTTTGAAAATTCGTTAACAGTCTCTTGGATTTCCAGCAAGATGAGAAAGATAAATGTGGACAGATTCTCTCCCCTCACACTCAGTGACAATGGCATATGAATATGTGCTTGGTGGGATGAAGCTAAGTCTGGATCTCAAATCCCAACTATCTCTTTTGTCTTTTAGCCCTTTCTTGAGTCCATTATTTTGACTACCAATCAGAAATATAGAAAAATGGATTTTTCCAGTCTTAGGAACTACTTCAGAAGTTGAAAATTTCCTAAGGTCCTGAGTTGGGTCTTATTGCCCAGTAAAAAGTCTATACTACTTTTCAGCAGAGAATCTGACCACTGACAAGAGCATAATATACCTGAAAGGAATAAAGAGATAAACATGATTAATCAGAGTTTTTTGACCTTATGAATTGGTCTGATAATTTTTATTTATCTACATGAGATAGTTGTAATATTCCTGTTCAACAGGTCCTCCCAAATGACCTTTATCATCTTAGAGAAAATTGTGTAATAAATTTTATGGTTGTTTGATTTGTATTTTGAATATTTACTAATTATGAATTAATATTCAAAATATAAAGCATGTATTTTAAACAATTATTTGGATGGAGATTTTAAATCACTGTCATGCCTAATATTCATCTTATATATTAAGATCCTTTTCTAAAAGTGATCCCATTATTCTTTTCTTTTTGCATAAGGGTCATTCTTGAAATATGTCATATTGAATCACATATTGAAAAAAGACTGCTTTTACTATATGGTTTCAGGTCACTTGCCCTAGGATAATTAATTATGTGGGTTTAATGTGAGCCCCTTCCCAAAAAAGGCACTTTAATGTTGTGGCTTTTATACAATTGTAAAATTTTCTTTTCTAACCCTGAATAAATATAATGTTGCTATTGATGGTAATGGTAATAATAGTAATGATATAATGGGATTTTTTTTATAATTGGGTGATTTAAAAACTTTATTTACAGTTCTTAGAATCCCCCAAGCAAAGAAAATACACCAGAGTTTAATAAACTTAGGATTGTTTTATCAGTTAAATGAATTTCTAATAAGGCCTGTTATGTACTCAACAAAATAAAGACAAAAACTAGGAAGACTTAGAGACTTGTCTTATAAAAAATTCTTTCTTACAATGGGTCATGTTATAGCAAGACTCCCATGTATTCATATATTAAATTTTCATGTGTTCCATTGCTTGTATTTGCTAAAGTCAGAACTTTTCAAAATACTAACTTGTCTTTTCAAAATCCATTATAAGACTAGTGCTTTTTGAAGTTGGGGTTGAATGCATACTTGACCTTGGCAGCAAGCAGCAATCTATATACATTTTTTCCTTTTCAGAACACTCTTTGACTCATCAATTTCCCAAATGATTTATAGTTCTTATTGGTACTGCTATCCATCAAGAATATGTATTCTTTAAATGGGTGACATCAAGGGAAATCTGTTTCTCTCCTGATAAACCAAAGTTACATCATTTTTTTCATAATGCACCTTAAAGTTGATAGATAGCACTTTACCATTTCAAATTCCTTTACAAGAATTCCTAAATCAATGAGACTGAGGAAATTTGACAGATTTATTCAAGTTAGTATCTACTAAGATCATATGATACATTCCAAAAATTATAAATAGTTAACTGTCAAAACTGCAATGGTCATTAAGCACAAGGAATAAAGAAAAGACAAATTTAATTCCACAATATATCCCTGATTGAGCAATTGTTCTTTTATTTTATTTTTTCTATAATTTTTTTATTCATTCATTCATTTATTTTTGTTTATTTATTTATTTATCCTTTTATTTAACCCCAGCTACATGCAAAAGCAAGTCTCAACATATACTTCTAAAATCTTGAGTTCCAATTTCTCTCCCTTCCTCCCACCTCACTCCCCCCACTGCACAAACCAGTTACTTGGTATTGGATAAAAATGTGTAGCCAAGAAACACATTACTACAATAGTCATGTTATAAAAGTAAACACAGCCTCCCTCCCCCACAAAGAGAAAACTCAAGAAAAAATAAAGGGGGTGGAAGAATGTGTTTCAGTCTATATTCAGACAGTTCTTTCTTTGGTGTAGAAAGCATTCTTTATCACATCTATCACAAAAATTGCTTCAATATTTTTTTCCCACAGTTGCTATTGCAAACTGTTTTCCCATCCATCCTATTCCCCCCCACCCTCCCATTAATTCTGTTCTCTTTCTACTTTCACCCTGTCTCTCCTCAGGAATATGTTGCACCAAACTATGATCTCCCACAATCTTCCCTCTCTTCTATCACCTACAAACTCCCTATCCCATTTCTCCCATCCCTTTCCTGCCCTATTTTCCACTAGAGTAAGACAGACTTCTATACTCATGTATGTTATTTCCTCTCTTTGGCACTTCAATAAGAGCAAAGGCTCCCTCACTGCCCCTTACTTTCCCCCTCTTCCACTCCATTCCAAAAGCTTTTTCTTGCTTCTTTTATGTGAAATAACATCCCATTCTACTTCTGCTTTCCCTATCTCTCATTACTTTCCTTTCTCATCCATTGACTCCATCCTTTTAATATATTGTACCTTCAAGTTCAGCTCCTTCCTGTTCCTTATCTATATATGCTCCTTTTAACTGCCCTAATAAATGAGAAGATTCGTATGAGCTTTCAGGATCATCTTCACATGGAGGAATACAAGCAGCTTATCATCATTAAGTCCATCACAATTTGCCCTTCCCATGTACACTCTCTATGCTTCACCTGAGTCCTGAACTTGAAGATCAAACTTTCTGTTCAACTCTTGTCATTTCATGAGGATAGTTTGAAAGTTTCTATTTCATTGAATGTCCATCTTATCCCCTGAAGGAATATATTTAGTTTTACTGGGTAATTGATTCTTTGTTGTTATCCAAGCCTTTTGCCTTCTGAAATATCATATTCCAATCCCTATGATCCCTTAATGAAGAAGTTGCTAAATCCTGTATAATTTTGACTATAGTTCCACGATATTAGGATTTTATCTTTATGGCTGCTTATAATATTTGCTCCTTGACTTGGGAGTTCTGAAATTGGGCTATAATATTCCTGGCAGTTTTCATTTTGGAATCTCTTTCAGGAAATGATCAGTGAGTTCTCAATTTCTATTTTACCCTCTGCTTCTAGGATATCAGGGAAATGTTCCAGGATTATTTCTTGAAAAATGAAGCCTAGGCTTTTCTTTTTGTTTGGTCATGATTTTCAGGTAGTCTAATAATTGTTAATTATCTCTTCTGGATCTTTGTTCCAAGTCAATTTTTTTTCCAGTGAGATATTTCACATTTTCTTCTAGTTTTTCATTCTTTTGATTTTTATTATTTTTTGACTTCTCACAAAGTCATCAGCTTCACTTAGTTCCATTCTATGTTTGAAGGAATTACTTTCTTCAGAGAGCTTTTGAATCTCCTTTTGCATCTGGATAATTCTACTTTATAAGGCATTCTTCTCCTCATTGGCCTTATGGGCTGCTTTTTTCCATTTGATCCAAACTGGTTTTAAAGATGCTATTTTCTTCTATTTTTTTTCATTCTTTCACCTAACTAATGACTTGGTTTTTAATGATTTTCCTGCATCACTCCTATTTCTGTTCTCTATTTCTCTTACTTGATTTTCAAGATCATTTTTTTAACTTGTTCATAGGCTGAGATCATATTATTCTTGGAGACTCTGGATACAGAAACTGAATTTGTTAAGTTCTGAGTGTGAATTTTGTTCTTCCATAGGACCAAAGAAATTGTCTTTTGGGTTTTTTCTTCTGTTGTTTGCTCATTTCTCAAGCCTATGACTTGATTTAACTCTTTGTTAAGATGGGGCTTTGTTCCCATGGAGGAGGATGCACTGTCTCAAGCTTTTGAAGAGCTCATAGCTCTTTTCAGAGACATCCCCAGGGACTTCTATTCCCCAAAGGTCTTTAGAGAGACTCTAACCATTCTCCTAGGCTGTGCTTTGGTCTCTGGATGACCACAAGCATGCCCCTCTCTCTTGGGACCATGAGAAGGATCCTTGCTCCACTATAACACTAAAGCTCCTTTTCTTGAACCTGGGGTCCCAAATTGTGTCCTAGTTCTGAGTCCTAGGGGGAAGATGCAGAATCTTGTCTCAGGGATAGTGAAGAAACCTCTGTAGTCTCACCTGATCTCCTGACTGTCTGTAGACTGATTACTCTGGAAATAACTTGGTTTGTGGAGTTGTGATGAGGCCTGGGCTTGTGATGAGGCCTGCACCATACTGGGCTCCATACTTACCCTGATGTGACAGAGTTTTCCTGTTGAGCTTCCCAATTGTCCTTGGAAACCCCTAGACTGAGAAGTCTGGAAAACATTACCCATTCCAGGGACCCAGACCCACTGTGAAATTTTCCTGGAGGACTAGAGTCAGTTCACACCAGTGCAGCAGGGCTGATAGGCAGCCCTTTTTATTCCCAGGTGTAACAGATCCTTCCCATGGAACTTACAAGTTGCCTTGATTTGAAAATTTTTTTCACTCAGTCTATTTGTGGATTCTGCCATTCTAGAATTTGCTTAGAGACATCATTTAAAGGTATTTAGAGTGGTTTGGGAGCCAGTTTGCAGGAGTGTCTGCCTCCACTCCACCATCTTGGCTCTGCCCCCATAACTATTCTTTTAAATACATAATGGCATTATTATTATTATTATTATTATTATTATTATTATTATTATTATTACTTTGGAACATTTCATAGAAGGTCCCGTTTCTAATTACTACACATTTCAAATTATTACACAAAAATGAACACAAATAGGTTCATTTTAATTCTATTCTGCAAAGAAGCAAATTAATCTTAACATTATTATTAGTAGTAGTAGTATTACTATTTTGTTTCTGCTTATATATAAAAACATTGAATGGGTTTTCAGAACATTATGGTTTATTTCTAATTACTCTTTAAGCATACACATTTTATGTCATTGATAATAATCTCACAAAATAAGACAATTTTTCATGATAAATGGATTTTTCTTATCCAAGTCCCAAGGTTCATACTTTGAGGATAATTATACATTTAAAATATCATGAGACAGTTCATATAATGACTTTTTTGGTATCTGGTTTTAGACACTCAGTTTCCTAAAACTAAATTGAATCCCACAAGAAATAGGAGCAAAGAAAGTCTAGCAACTGCTATAACCTTCTTCTAACTAGCTATTTACTGGTTGAGAATGAAAATAACATGAAGCAAAAAAAAAAGGAAAAAAAGAGCATCTAGGCCATTCCCTGCAATTCAGAAAATTTTTCTTTATGGTCTATTTGCCAGTATTTGGTTTAGTTAAGTCTTTTACTGAGATACTTTTACTAATCAAACAATCTCCCTGATGGATATATTATTGCACGGTAACTTGTAATAGGAAAACAATCTCTTTCCTGAAGCAAGAAATTTCTCTTTTTAATAGTAGTAAAAAGTCTAGGGGAAAGGAATACTTTCCTGTACCTGTAAATCTAGAAGGCAAATAACTGGAATGGTTCACTATAGACCTATTTTTTATTGCTAGTAAGAGAATGTTTACCATTATCCAAGCTAATCATGCTATACTATATCTTCCACATTTTATATTGCATATTATTATAGGCACATATCACTATAACATAGTACTTTCATTTTGAGCCCATCATGATGTGGCTATAGTTTTGTAGTATAGCATATTACATTTAAAGAAAAAGTAAATTTAGAGGGAGGTTTGGTATTCAATTATATGTACTGTGGCTTCTGTTTAAAGGGTTTTATAGCCAGAATTGGTTTTCATTACTGACTCACAATAGGAGCTTGGATTTGCTTTGTGCTTGTCACTTGCAGTTAGGTTTCAAGAGTTATTAAATGTGTTCACTTTCCCTCCTCTTTCTCTGACATTTATTTTACACTTGAGGTAACCGGATTTTCTAATTTTACTGAAATTATTTCTTGATAGGGCAGGTAATTAGTTCATTTTAGACTCCTGGTGGGCATAAAATGGAATGATTTTTGGCAATTTTGTTATAACTTTAATATATCTATATATCTCTCTATCTATATAGATATGTATGTATATATGTATATATGTATATCAGATATGTATAAGGTTCCAGTTCCAACAAATCCAGGACAAATAATGGTTCAGGAAGAGGAAAATAGAAAAAGAGGTTTGTAGATTATGGTATTCCATTTAATTTCATGTTAACTGCCTTCTAAAAGTTAAAATATTACACTCTGAGGAGGATGTATAAGGAATTTTCAATATATAAGTATGTACTGATATAAATATTGCTCTATAGGTCTTTCTTCTGGATACTGTTTTCTGTCATCTTTTATCAACATAATTCAATAGACTATTAAGGCAAGAAGATAAAAGATCTAGGGCTACCTCCCCGCTATTTACAATGTAACCTTGAACACTAGATGTATTTGGCCCTAATTTCTTCATATTAAAATTACAGTATGTAAAGAGTGGATTATAATATTAACTATATTGTGTACTCATTAAAGTAGCAAGGAGAAGGAAACAAATATTTATTAAGTATATACTATATATCAAGTACTGTTCTAAGTGATTTGCAAATATCTTTTACTCTCTCAGTAAATTAAGAATTAGAATATACAAAGTTAGGGTAGAAAACATCCCATATTCTATAGGTTGGATTATGAATTTTGAATTACCTTGAAAATTTAGAGAGTAAATCACAATCAACCAGAAAAACAATTAAGAGATCTATTCTGCACATATCAGAAATTCAAGTCAATAATTGATTAATGTGATGAAAGTATAAAATATACTCATTCATTCATGAAGAAAACCTTGGGGCGGCTAGGTGGCGCAGTGGATAAAGCACCAGCCTTGGAGTCAGGAGTATATGGGTTCAAATCCAGTCTCAGACACTTAATAATTACCTAGCTGTGTGGTCTTGGGCAAGCCACTTAACCCCATTTGCCTTGCAAAAAAAAAAACCTTAAAAAAAAAGAAAAGAAAACCTTACCAAATATAATTAAAAAGCATTTTGTCAAATGGTGTGGTAGAAGCAATGAAACCCAGGACATTTTGTCATGGAGCTTGGAGATCAGCTCTGTATATGGAAAAGAAGCTAGGAAGCAAGTTGTTTAGAAATTAATATTTTATTTGATCAATGATCTCATTCTTATTGATTTTCTAGATAGCTATGCAGATTTCAAAACCTCATCACCTATCTTGTACAATTCTTATTTATATATTGCTGTAAAATTTTCCCCCATAGGATCTATCCAAAATTCTGAAACTATTTAATCATTTGTTTGTTTGTTTGTTTTAAATTTTGCAAATACTGTTGTACCATGCATCATGTGGGTTGTCCATAGCCCTCACAATTGTAATAGGTATGGGAAATAACATCGTCTTAGGATACCTATCTTTGATAATGCCTTTATTATAATTTTTAAATCACAAGTCATTTTTAATATGATAGAACCTACTTCAACTCATCACACTATTTGGAATTTTTTTCCTAATATTGGGTCATCCTCTTTGACTTACAACAATAGAATCAGGAAAATCTAAGTCTTAACATCAACTTTTGTGCTACTGGTATTATTGAAATCACTTCCCAATTTCTCAAATGTAATCTAGTCCTTCTTTGCTCCTCATCTTTAATTGAATTATGTAATTGTCTATCTGTCACACTTGTCCAGTATGCATATATATATATATATATATATATATATATATATTTAATATATACATACATACATATATCTCCTTATAGGAAATATCTTTTGAATGTCATGAATGTCAGCATGGGAATCTTGTTGGATTGAAAGATACATTGTAATTATTGTGATATCATCTATAAATAAGATCCTCAGGAAAATCACATTAACAGGGGGGCATAGCTTAGATGAGAACAGCCTTTCCTAGGAGCTTGCTCAAAAATATTCCAAAAAACCTTAAAATTATGGTCCTAACTAAATTTTTGAGAGACAGAGCCAACAGAAAGATCCAGTGAGGCAATTCTTCAGCCCAAGGTAGACAGAAAATCATGAGAAATCTCTGTTCCATGAGAGTGGAGGGGGTGGCACCAAACCAGGATTATTGCACTAAAGGGAAGGAACTTCAGTCTTCCAGGAACAACCTGCTTGGGTGCCCAGGCTCCTGAGTCTCAGGGGATCCCAGCCTCAGAAGCAATTTCCTGACCTGGCAACCTAGGCAACACCAAACAAAATATGTGGGTGCCAGCATGGCCCTCAACACAGCTATGGCCACTAGCATAGATGTGGCCCTCAGCGCAGCACAGATCCCAGGAAAGGGACATACAGAAAGCAAGCACACAGAGCCTCCCAGCATTGAGCTGCCTGCCAGCTCTGACCAGAGAGCTCAGCCCACGGAAGGCAAGGGGGTGGGGGGAGAGTGTCAAGTTCTCTCCTCTGGCCCTGGGACAGGACTCTGGGGTTTTGTACATATTCAGACCCTGGTCACAGTCTGGGAGCCCTCTATTGCCATCCACAGAGGAGAGCACAGACAGGAGAACAGTCAAAGCTGACTTCCTTGCAAGGTTGTCCCAACAATACTCAAAACTTGTGAAGCACTCCAAACAAGACATAGGCTGGAGAAATGAGTAAACAAAACAAAACAAAACCAAATATCATTTAAAAATATTTTTTCAAATGGTGTGGTAGAAGCAGTGAAGCACAACAAAAGGAACTTGACCATAGAAAATTACTTTGTTCCCCTGAAGCATCAAAATATACAATTAGCAGATGAGAAAGTTCTAGCTTCTACATCTAAATCCTCCAGGAAATATAGAAAACAGGCTCAGGCTATGACAGAGCTCAAAAAAGATTTTGAAAATCAGGTTAGGGAGGTAGAGGAAAAATTGGGAATAAAAATAAGGGAGATGCAGGAAAAAACATGAAAACCAAGTCAACAGCTTAATCAAGGATATCTAAAACTATGCTGAAGAAAATACATGCTAGAAACTAGAAACAGTTAAAAAAAACTTAATGAAGGGCACAGTTGATAGAGCACTGGTCCTAGAGTCAGGAGTACCTGAGTTCAAATTTGGCCTCAGACACTTAATTATTACCTAGCTGTGTGGCCTTCGACAAGCCACTTAACCCCACTGCCTTGCAAAAAATAAAAAATAAAAAAAAAGTTAATGAGTAGAAAAATATCTTAAAAAGTAGAATTGGTCAGGTGGAAAAGGAGATATGAAAGCTCTCTGAAGAAAATAAATCCTTCATATGTAGAATAGAACTAAAGAAATCTGATTATGTGGTATCAAGATATGATGAAACAATATCAAAAGAATGAAAATCTAGAAGAAAACATTATTGAAAAAGCAACAGACTGGAAAATTGATCCAAAAAAGGTAATTTAAAAATTTTGGGGCTACTTGAAAGTCATGATCAAGAAAAGAGCCTTGACTTCATTTTTAAAGAATTTATAAAGGAAAATTGCAATGATATCCTAGAAGCAGAAGGAAAATTAGAAACTAAAAGAATCCACCAATCTACTGAAAGAGATCCCCCAAAACTCCCAAGTTAAAGAGAAATATTATAAGCAGCCAGAACAAAGCAATTCAAATATTGTGGTGCTGCAGGATTACCTAGGACATAGCAGTATACACATTAAGGCCTCTTCAGACTTGGGTTATAAAATTCGGGAAGACAAAAGACTTGGAATGCGATGGAGAATCAACTACCCAGAAAAACTGAAATCCTCTTCCAGGGGGAAGAAATTGTTCCTATTGAAATGACCAGAGCTGAACAGAAAGTTTGTTCTTCAGGTACAGGACTAAGATAATAATGATCATAAACTGTGCATATTCCTGCACGGGAAGATGATACTGATAATACTCATATGAACCTTCTCATTTTTTTGAGCAGTTAGAAGGAGCATATGTAGACAAGGCACAGAAGAGAACCAAATTTGAAGGTATAATATATTTTAAAAATGGAGCCAATGGCTGAAAAGGAAATGTATTGGGAAAGGTAGAATAGACTAAGACATTTCATGTAAAAGAGTCAAGAAGTACCTTTTGCAATAGTATGGAATGGGGGAAAGTGAAGGGGAATGAGGCAGCTTCATTCTCATCAGAAATGACTCAGAGAAGAAACAACATATTTACTTAATAGGGCATAGAAATCTAGAAGAAAAAGGAGAGAAGGGGATGGGAAAAAGGCTGATGGGGGAAGGGAGGTAGGAGGTAGGGGATAGAGGAGACAGTAGATCATGGGAGAGGATAATCAGATATAATACATTTTCTTTTTAACTTTTTGCAAGGTCTTGGGATTGGATCACTTGTCTAGAATCAACTGGTTGGGTGGTGCTGGGTCTCTGGATGTGATGTTGGCTTGGGGGCCTCCTTGCCCCAGGGCCAGTTCTCTCTACACTGCACCACTGGGCTGTCCCACAGCACACTTTTGATAAGGGACAGAATGAAAGGAGAGAGGAAATAAGATAATCAGTAGTGGGGAGAAATGGTTGGAGGTAATTACAATCAGCAACACCAACTGTAGAAGTAACTTCTCTGATGGACTTAATGATAAAAAATGTGATCCATGAAAGAGACAGAGCCAATAGTATCAGAACATACACTGAAGCACATATTTCTCCCTCTTTCTTTCACTTTATTTTTCATGGGATTTTTTATTTTTTGTGGGGGGAGGGGAGATTATGTTTACTCTTAAACAAGACTATTTTAGTAATTTATAAACAAACAAATAAATAATTAATTAAAAAATAAAAATTTGAAAAGTAAAAAAACATATTAACAAATAATTACTTTCTCTTTTTAGAGAAAGTATCCTAAGTTTTCCTCATTTGAGGAAATTCTATCCTTTTTCTCTATCTTTTGCTTTATCTGACAATGATACTAAAATATTCTACAATGTATTTATTTGATCATATATGACATACAATCTTAAAAAGTTTTAACAAGTATGTGGCTGATAGCTTTTTAAAGGAGTCAGTTTTAGTGATTTCTGCTTTTCTATGGTGACTATAAATGTTCTCCCTCCAGGGTTCTTTGGGTCATCTGCAATTTTAATTCTTTGAAGACTGGATTTTATACTATGTCATCATATGCATAAGATAAATAAACTTTTTGAAGTCATGGAATTGTGTGGTATCATTCAAAGACCTGCACATATACTAAATATAATTTGCAAGAAGTGAATGCAGTTCATTGTCTACAGTCTCTTTAAAAAGATCTATGAACTTATGGATTACCTCTCCATGCTATTTAACTTCATATATAACATGCTTAGGACAATTCTAAAATTCACCTGTCTATTTTCTTTTATAGACTGGCTGATTTCCTTGGACTCTTACAACATATTCATAGAAGTCTCCCGTGATTTAAAATGATTTGTTCAGTTTTCTCAATATTAAATCTGAGTTGTGAATTCTGGTTCTATACCTCAAAATACATTGGTCTTTTCAATATGCCATGTTAACTCTGAAAAATTACATTGAGTTCCAAAGAATGTTTTATGATTTCTTATAAAATGTAGATTGTATTGTCTGGATAATCTAAGAGACAGTATAGTGTAGTAAAAATAATCAATGGTTTCAGAATCGTAAGATCCAGGCCCAATATCTGCCTATAACATGGCCATGTAACCCTAAGCATCACAGATACAATAATACTTGTACTACACAAGGTGTTGTGGATCCTAAGAATGTTATGGAAAAAAGTCTGTGTAAGCCTTAAAATACCATCAAAATCTGAGTTATTATTATGTATTAACATGAAGGTAAATTAACTTTTCCTAAAGGATGCAGTAAGGTCATTAAAGTCCTTCTTTGTTCCTCAATATTATATGAATTCTGTAATTCTGTAACTACCAGATGTAATAATGGGTTTAGATATATTTTTAGACTATCTATTCTACTGAAATTAAAGCAATAAGGAAATTTAACCAGAAACATCATCACAATCATCATCACTACCACCTCCATCTTCATCAATATTACTCTCAAACAGGTCATTTAAGTGCTTTCCAAATCTGTCTTAAATTCAAAATAATTAAATAAGCATTTATTAAGTTCTTGCTAAATAACTAGATGAAAAAAACAATATGAAACTATCCTTCTCCTTAAGAACCTTAAAAATCCAAGTGATGTATATTATGAAAATGTTTACATAATAAATATAGAATTCAGAAATGTGGGGAACCTAGATGCTGCAGTGGATATAGCGCTGATCTTGGAATCAGGAGTACCTGAGTTCAGATCTGGCCTCAGATTCTTAATAATTGCCTAATGATTGTCTTAAATAAAAATTAAAAAATAAAGTGAAGGGATGGAGCCAAGATGGGGGGGGTAAAGACAGGGACTCACTCAAATACTCTACCTAAACCAATCCAAATATCTTTAAATAAATGACTGTTATCAAATTCTAGAGTGACAGCCTCCACAAAAAAGACTGTGTTAAACAACTTGCAAAATCAGTGGGAAGGGTTTGTTGTACCAGGGTGAGAGAGAGGAAAGAAAAGTGCAGATTGCACTGGAGTGAACCAGACCCAAACATCCAGTGGGACAATTGGTTAAGAGGAAGCAGTGGCAATTTCTACACCACTCAGCCCACAGATTTCCTAGGATTACTTGGAAAGTCAGCAGGAAAAGTCAGTCACACAAGGATGAAAATGGAGCATGGTCCAGTACAATCCTCAGCATTGCAAATGGGACCCCAGCACACCAGGAGCAGGCCTTGGGAACCACTGAATCACCAGCAGCAGAGCTCTCTCTGTACTCAAATGGTAAGGGGAACAGAAGAAGATTACAGGATCTCTACTATCACTGAAGCAAGACTTTGTTGTTTTGCCCATACTCTGGGCTCATAGTCATTGTTCCCAGTCTCAAGAAGGAGAAGAATACTAGTACAACAGAACTTGATGACACAGGGGAATGAGGAACCCTGCTCACAGTCACAAGATATAAAGTAGTGCTTGTGGCCACCCACAGCCCACAGCACAGTCCAGGAGAATATTTCAAACCTCTCCTTAGATCATAAGACCTTGGAAGAATTGAAAGCTTGCAGGTCCATAAAAATATCGCTGAAAAGAGCTGCAAAAAAATCCAAAAAGTTTGGGGCAGTGCATGCTGGAAACAGAGATCCACCTTAAAGAATTAAAATTAAATCCCAGGCTGTGGAGATGAGAAAACCAGAGAAGAAAAAAAATCACAGACAGTTACTATTGTCATCAGGAAGATCAAAATACACACTCAGAAGAAGACAACAAAGTCAAAGTTTCAACATCCAAAACTTCCAAGAAAAATATGAGTTGGTTGCAGACCATGGAAGAATTCAAAGGATTTTAAAATCAAGCAAGGGTGTTAGAGAAAAATTGGAAAGAAAAATGAGTGATGTAGGAAAATCATGAAAATCTAGTCAGCAGCTAAGTGAAGGAGACACAAAAAGTTACCAAAGAAAATAACATCTTAAAAACCAAACTTTTGCCCAAAAAGCAATAAAATTGTTCAATCCCTTTGACCCAACATTCTAATTCTAGGCCTATGGAGAAGAAATCTTAAGAAATGGGAAAAGTCCCACATATTTCAAGATATTTATAGCAACTTTTTGTAGTAGCAAAGAATTGGAAATTTAGGGGATGCCTTTTAATTGGGAGTGGCTGAACAAATCATGGTATATGTATGTGATAGAGCACTTGTTCTATAAGAAATCATAAATGATCAGACTCTAGAAAAATGTGGAATGATTTACAAGTACTGATGCTGACTGAAGGGATCAGAACCTAGAAAATGTTCTACTCATTAACAACATTATGAGATGATCGGTCCTGATGGATGCAACTCCTCTCAGCAGATCAGAGAGCTAGTACAACTCTAAGAGACCAGCTATACCCATCTGGTGGAAGAAAAACAAAACAAAACAAAAATCCCTCAGAATCTGATGAACATTATATTCATTTTTTAAAAATTATCTTTAAAGTATTTCTTTCCCTTAATCTTAATTCCTCATACTGAAAATAATTAATCTGTAAACATGATTAGCACAAATGTTCATGTACAATATTAACCTGTTAGCCACTGAGGGGAGGTGGGTGGAAAGGGAGGGTGGAAGGAAATTTTGTAACTTAAAAAATATGCATATTCATATGGATTAATGTTGAAAAACCTACATAACATGTAGTTGGAAAAATAAAAATAATCAATAAAAAAATGCAGACTGGTTCAATTGAAAAAAAAAGAGATACAAAAATCCGATTAGCAAAAGAAGCCTTAAAAAGCAAAATTAGTCACATGGAAAAGGAGATACAAAAGCTCCCAGAAGAAAATAATTCCTTAAAATATAGAGTGGAGAAAAGGGAGGCTGATGACTTTGTGAGAAATCAAGAAGCAATTAAAAACCAAAAGAATAAAGAAGTAGGAGAAAATGTGAAATAGTTCATTGGAAAAAATGACCTGGAAAATACATACAGGAGAGATGATTTAACATTTATTGGACTTCCTAAAAACCATGATCAAAAATAGCCACTTTATCTTTCAAGAAATTATCAAGGAAAACTGCGTTGATATCCTAAAAGCAGAGGGTAAAATAGAAATTGAAAGAATCCATTGATCATCTCCTGAAAGAGATCCCCAAATGTAAATTCCCCAGAATAGGATAGCCAAATTTCAGAGCTCCCAGGCCAAGGAGAAACTATTGCAAGCAGTAAGAAAGAAGCGATTGAATTTTCATGAAGGCACAGACAGTATAACACAAGATTTAGTAGTTCTATATTAAAGGAGCATTATGATTGGAATAATATTATACAGAAGGTAAACGAACTTGGATTACAACCAAGAATCAGCTAACCAGAAAAATTTAACATATTCTTTCAGGAAAAAAATGGACATTCAATGAAATAGGGGACTTTCAGAGTTTCCTGATTTAAAAGGCCAGAGTTGAAAAGAAAATTTGATCTTCAAATATAAGACTAAAATGAAGAATTAAAAGGTAAACACGAAAAAACAGATCTTAAGGGGTTTAATGATGTTGAATTGTTTATATCCCTACATGTGAAGATGATACTGATAATTCATATGAACCTTCTCATTTAATAGGGCAGTTAGAAGGAACATATGTAGACAAGGCACAGGTGGGAGTTGAATAAGATGGGAAAATACATTAAAAACAAAGAATTAAGGGGGGGCATAGAATGGGGTAATTTATTTCACATAATAGAGATAAGAAAAAGCTTTTGTAGTGAAATGGGAGAGGGGGGCGTTGACAGACAGTGAGTGAGACTTACTCTCATCAAAACTGGGTCAGATAAATACCTAAATAACCCTCTCTCAGAAAAATAAATTGAACAAGCCATCAATGAACTCCCTAAGAAATAATCTCACAAATCGATGAAGATGAAACTCTGCCTGATTCCTTCAATGACACCAATATGGTGCTGATACCTAAACTAGGAAGAGTCAAAACAGGGAAAGAAGATTGTGGACCATTTTTCCTAAAGTATATGTATGCAAAAATCATAAATAAAATATTAACAAAACAATTACAGGAAATTATCACTAGAATAATATACTATAACCAAGTAGAATTTGCTTGGATTCAATATTCGGAAAACCATCAGCATAATTGACCATCTGATTATCTAAATAGATGCTGAAAAAACATTTGAAAAAATACAATTCTTACTAAAAACATTAGGGAGAGTAGTAATAAAAGAATTCTTAAAATTATAAACAGTAACCATCTGAAACCATCAGCAAGCATTATATGCAAAGGGAATAAGCTAGAAACATTCCCAATAAGATTGAGGTGAAACCAGGATGACTGCTATCACTACTACTATTCAATATTGTTTTAGAAATGCTAGCTTCAGCAATAAGAGAAGAAAATGAAATTAAAGGAACTAAAATTGGAAAGGAAGAAACAAAATTGTCCCTCTTTGCAGATGATATGATGCTATAACTAGAGAATCCTAAAAAAAAATATAACTACTGGAAAAAATAGCAACTTTAGAAAAAGTTGCAGGATATAAAATAAACTGAGATAAATACTCAGCATTTCTATCTCTTACTAACAAGATTCAGCAACAAGAGATAGAAAGAGAAATCCCATTTTAAATTAATTTTTAAAATTACTTCAGACAACATAAAATATTCAGTCTATCTTCCAAGGCAGACTCAGAGACTCTATGAAAATAACTATAAAACACTTTTCACACAAATAAAATCAGATCTAAATAACTAGGAAATATCACCTGCTCATGGATAGACCAGGCTAATATAAAAAAAGACAATTCTACCTAAATTAAATTACTTATTTAGTGCTATAACAATTAAACTTCTAAAAAAAGTACTTTAGTGAACTAGAAAAAAATTGTGGCTAAATTTATATGGAAAAACAAAGAGTCAAACATATCAAGGGATTTAATGAAATAATGCAAAAGAAGGCAGTTTAGCCTTACCAGATATGAAATTACATTATAAATCATCATTCATCAAAACTGTCTGGTACTGGCTAAGAAATAGAGTGTGGATCAGTGGAATAGTTAGATGCAAAAGACAAAGGAGGAAATTATTATGGTAATTCGCTATTTGATAAACTCAAAGAGTCAAGCTCAAGAACTCACACTTTCATAACAACTGCTGGAACAACTGGAAGATAGTATGACAGAAACTTGCATTAGATCAACACCTCACACCCTATACCAAGATAAGATGAAAATGGGTACAGGGTTTAGACATAAAAGACAATATTATAAGTAAACTAGGAGAACAAAGAATAGTTTTCCAGTAAGATCTATGGAAAGGGGAGCAGTTTATGGCAAGAAGAAATAGAGAGCATTATAAAAACAAAGATAATTTTGAATACATTAAGTTAAAAAGCTTTTGCACAAGCAAAACCACTGTAAGAAAGATCAAAAGAAATGTAGTAAATTGGGAAACATTTTTTACAACTATTGTTTCTGACAAAGGACTCATTTCAAAAATACATAGAGAACTGAATCAAATTTATAAAAGAACAAATGATTCCCCAGTTGACACATGGTCAAAGTACTTGCAAAGGTAATTTGCACATGAGGAAATCAAAACTATCTATAATCATATGAAAAATTGTTCTAAATCAATACTGATTAGAGAAATGCAAATTAAAGCATCTCTGAGTTACCATTTCACAACTTTCAGATTGTTGGAGGCAATGTAAGACATCTGGGATGCTTGTACAGTGTTGGTTGGACTATGCACTGATCCAGCCTTTCTGGAGAGAAATTTTGAATTATGCCCAAAGGACAATAAAAACGTGTATACCCTTTGAATCAGCAATACATCTACTGGGTCTATAATCTGAAGAGATCATGAAAATGGGTAAAAATATGGTATGTATAAAAATATTTAAAGCAGGTATGTTTGTAGTGACAAAGAACTGGAAATTAAGGGGATTGCTATCAATTGGGGAATTACTGAACAAATTGTGGTATATGTATGTGATGGAACACTATTGTTCTATTAGAAATCAGGAGGGATGGGATTTCAGAGAAGCCTGGAAAGATTTGTATGAATTAATGCTGAGTGAGATGAGCAAAACTAGAAGAACTATGTACAACATAATGACAGCATGGTATGATGATCAACCATGATGGATTTGCTCACTCTATCAATGCAATAATCAGGGACAATTTTAGGAGATCTGTGTTGGAGAATATCATCAGTATCCAGAGAAAGCACTGTGGAGTTTAAACAAAGAACAAAAATTACTGTCTTCAATTCTTAAAAAAAATGTTGTTTTATGTATTACATTATTTTGCTGGCTGAAATATTTTCTTTCTTCTTTAAGATATATTTTTTCTTTCAAACACTTTCAATTTTGATATTTGCCTATCATGGAAACAAATGTAAAAAACTATCAGACTGCCTTCTGTTGAGGGAATGTGGGAGGGGAGATAAGGAGGGGCGGAAATTGTAAAATTCAAAGCCTTGCAAAAATGATTGGTAGAAACTACTACTGTATATATTTGGAAAACAAATAAAATATTAAAAAACTGGGTCAGAGAGGGAATAAAATACACACTCAGTCGAGTATAAAATTGTTTTACCCTTAGAGCAATGTAGGAGGGGAAGGTGATAAAAAGGAAGAAAGATTGTGGGAGGGATGTCAGGTGCAAACCACTTATGAGAAGGGACAGGGTGAAAGAATAGAGAGGATAAAACAAGTCAGGGTGAGGGTACACAGTTTTGGGAAATACTGTTAGCAATAATAACCAGGAAAATACTGAAACAAAAGTTCTATACAACTTTCTTGTATTTTTTTATACTGTGATTTTCAGTTTTTTAAAATTTTCATTATATCTAGGTGGGTGACCTATAATGTTAAATTATCTCTAAACATATATTCTACTATCTCTAAGCATTTATATATTATATTTCAAATAAATGATTTTTAAATATAGGTCTCAGATTACTTTAGATGAAGTAATCAAAGCTATTTATAATCCTATGAAAAATGCTCTGAATCACTACTGATTAGAGAAATACCAATGAAAACAACTCTGAGCTATTATCCTACATAATCAGATTGACTAATATCATAAAACAAAGGAAAATGATAAATGTTGTAGGGAATGTGAAAAAAATAAAGATACAGGCATTGTTGGTCAAGTTGTATAGTGATTTAACCATTGAAGAGAGCAATTTGGAACTATGCACAAAGGATTGCAAAAACATGCAGACTTTGATCAAGCAATAACATTACAAGATCTGTATCCCCACAAAATAAATAAACAAGTAAAAGGTCCTCTATGTACAAAAATAATTCTAATAGCTCTTTTAATGGTGACAAAAAATTGGAAATTAAGGGGATATCTGTTAATTGGGAAATGAATGTACAAGTAATTTTCTATGAGTACAAGTAACAGAACTGCCTCAAAATTCTGACAAGAAATGATGAGTAAGATGCTCTCAGAAGGAGAGAACTATACCTGATAATAGCAATATTGTATGAAAAGCAATTGTGAATAGCTTAGCTATTCTCTCCAATTCAATGAACAAAGAAAATTCTGAAGGACTTATGATGGGAGGTACTGGTCTGCTCTAGAGAAGGATCTAGTATAGACTGAATGCAGATTGAAGAATATTTTTTTCAGGCATTTGTGTTTTCTTTCCAAGTATCACTTACATGGAAATGTGTCTTGAATACAAAAATATACATAAATACATAAATAGTTTTTTCAAATTACTTGTCTTCATAATGGGTGGAGAAAAGGAAAGAGAGAGTGGGAGATAAATTGAAACTCAAAATTTTTGGGGAAAGAATGTTAAAATTGTTTTTACGTGTAATTTGTAAAAAAATAAAACATTAAATTAAAAAAAAAACAATGAATAACAAGTAATAAAGTAATGGGGAGGCTTTTAGGAAAGTAAAGCCATGTTAGTCATCATTTCTGCAGGTTGGTTAGAACATTTGCAAATCAGGTTAATGGCTCATAAGTTCCCAAATTTTATTCATTTGTCTAATGTCAGTGTCTGTCCTCATATTGCAGCCCTTGCTGTTAGGGGTAGAAGAGGGAAGATGAAAGCTCTTTTTATTGGTTTGTGGTTTGGTTTTTTTTTTTTTTTTGGTTTTTACAAGGCAATGGGGGTAAGTGACTTGCCCAAGTTCACTCAACTAGGTAATTAAGTGTCTGAGTCTGGATTTGAACTCAGGTCCTCCTGAATCCAGGGCCAGTGCTCTATCCACCTAGCTGCCTCAAAAGCTCTTTTTTATTCAAAACACATTATAGTATGACAGATCTTTTATCTTTTCATAAAACTCATTATATTTTCTGCATATTATGTGAATTTTTAAGATTTCTATGTTCATTTAGGATAAGCAGCCTGTTCTGGAGAACAAATAGGTATGTTCCTACATTTTTAAATGTAATATCCAAGCATAGTCCAGGTCTCTTAAAGATTTAACCTGGGTCCCAAGAAATTTTGTTGGCAATTTTTATGAAAAAATACATATATTTGCCATTGAACTTTCAAGTATTAGTTCTTCAAAGTAAGTGTTCCAGAAATGTGATATATAACCACTTTCTTTTTTAAAAGACTGAAGCTGGAATACAAAACTGTGTATTACATTAAGAAATGATTACTCTGGAAAAATAGTGCAAAGTTTGATGGAAAGAACAAGAATAGTTGTTTTTTTATTATTATTATTATTAAAGGGATAGAAATATTGCTATTTCCAAAAGGGGAAAACAAGCAAGCTACTTTTCAGTAACCTAACTAGTAGTTTAAAGATACTATCTCATGATACACATCACTATATTACCAAGAAACTTAAACCCACTAAATCCACCATATTAGCCATAAAGAGATTGTGGCTACATTCCATTACATGCCAACAGTTATAATGCCTAATGCAATGGAATGAATCCAAAAATGAATTAACATCATATTTAAGCATATTGCAAAGCCAAATTCCACTAAGATTCAGTAAATTTCTATTAACTTTTTCCCCTGATACTAAATGTAACTTTTAAAAAATAAAATATGCCAATGTATTTTCTGCTCAAATGTGATAAAAATTTTTCATTAGTTATGCTCAAGTCATTGTTTTGCTTTCTAGTTTATTGACAAGGACATAAGACATACTATTTCCTTTATGGGGACATCAATGATATTTTGTTGAACCAGGGCTTTAAATTAACTCTAAATTTGTATTTGCTTAGAATTAATTCACTTTGTAATTGCATGGGATATTTAATGCCGTTTCAAATTGTTTTTAGAGAAGTTTATTTCTGCCTTCCCAGAATGTAAAAGCTTAATTTGGTCATCTTAAGATTTAGAATCATCAGTTCTGTGACACTTTATATCTTAACTATTTTGAAGCAAGTTGTTATTTTCGTTTACTGCTACAGAGATTCAAGTTTGGTACTCAAAATTAATTCCTCATTTTTTTGTTTTAATGAAATATTTTATTAGAAATTTAATATTACACATCAAAGAAAATTGTCAAATTTTCTTTAATGATGACACAAAATTATTTAAAGAATATATCATCATATTATATTAATATATTCCTAAATGTCACTATGAGGATTCTTTGTCCATTTATATTCATTATTCTCATTGTATGATTTTTATTGTGTATCTAATTCTTCTTAAATAGCAGGAATAAGGAAAAAAGAATAAAAAATTGAATGAAATTAAGGAGGGAAAATGATCTGCTATTTCACAAATTCAGGTGGGGGTGGGGGGGAGGCTTCAGATAGTCTATATTTTTATCCTTTCTATTATTTAACATTTTCCCAAATTTATTTGAACTGTTCATATTTGTCCATATTAATGGCATTATAATGCTACTACATTAATGCATCACAATTCATTTATATATATATAAGATATTTAAGTTGTTTCTGTTTTTGCAATTAGAGATATTATCTGAACCTCATTTTATATAAAATAAATGTCTTATTGAAGTGCATGTTGTAATGAATAATACATGGATAACCCTCTGAATTGACAGGATGACTTGAAGTATATTCATCTCTAAGCACATACTGGTTGCATGAAACTCAACAAATTATGTAAACTCAGTACTCTAAGAGTTTTGGCATCAGGGAAAACCATTCCACAAATTTTAATCTTCCACAAATAGCTCCAAAACATGTGTTTTCACTACTAGGGTGTCTCTAAGCTAAGATTAGATGTCCACTTGCTAGGCAAATTATAGTGGATATTTCTTTCATACATGGGTTACACATATGGTCTACTGAGATGCCTTGTAACTTTCAAACTCTATTAAATCTGTATGATTTGAAAAATTGTAAAGTAGGTTACCTTGATAGAAGTCTTTTTGTCAAGAGTTCCCTAAGGTAATGCCAAGATAAGGTCAAAATAGGTGCAGGATTTAGACATTAAAGGTAATATTAAAAAGCCAATTATGAGAACAGATCTATGGAAAGGGGACAAATTTATGACCAAAGAAGAGATAGACAAAATTATATAAAACAAACTAGACAACTTTGATAACATTAAATTTAAAAAGTTTTTTTTCACAAATGAAACTACTGCAAGCAAGATTAAAAGGAATGTATTAAGTTGGGAATTAATTTTTACAGCTAGTGTTTCTGACAAAAGACTTGTTTTTAAAAAATATAGAGAACTGAGTAAAATTTATAAAAAAAACATTCTCCAATTGTTAAATGATCAATTCTCAGAAAAAGAAATCAAAGCTATCTGTAGTTATATAAAAATATTGCTGTAAATCATAATTGATAAGACAAATGTAAATTAAAACATTGCTCAGATTGGCCAGTATGTCTCAAAAGAAAAATGACCAAATTTAAAGGGGATGTGGGAAAAACTAGAAAGCTAATTCATTGTTGGTGGAGTTGTAAACTGATCCACTGTTTCTTGAGAGCAATTTCGAATTATACTCAAAGGACAATTAAAAAAAATGTGCATATCCTTTGATCCAGCAATACCACTAGTGGGTCTGTATCCTGAAGAGATCATGGAAAAAGGGTAAAAGTCCTACAAGTACAAAAATATTCATAATAGTTCATTTTGTAATGAAGAAGAATTGGAAATTGAAGTGATGTCCATCAATTGGGGAATGACTGAATAAATTGTGGTACACAAATGTGATGGAATACCATTTTTCTATAAGAAATCATGTGAGATGGGTATTCAGAAAAAACTGGAAAGACTTCATGAATTGATGCTGAGTGAAATGAATAGAATTAGAAGAAAATTATACACATTAACAGTAACAAAGGGTGATGATCAAGCATGTTCATTTCAGGAGTACAATAATCAAAAAAAGAATTAAAAAAAAACTTGTGATGGAAAATGCCATCCATATCCAGAGAAGGAATTGTGGAGTTTAAATGAAGGCCAAATCTTATTATCTTCAATTTTTAGAAGTTGTCTTATGTTTTATATCTTTTTTTTCCCTCAAATGCTTTCTTTCTTCTCTTTGGATCCGATTCCTCTCTCACAACATGAACAATATGGATTTATGTTTAGCCATGGTTATAAAATGTAGAGCCTATATTGGATGCTTCTTATGGGGGGAGGGAGGAGGAAAGGGAGGGAAGGAGAAAAATGAAAAATTCAAAAGCTTGCAAAACAATGATTGGTGTAAACTACCCCTGCATGTGGTTGAAAAACATAAAATATTGAAATTTGTTCAAAAAATAATTTATTAAAAAATTTCCCTAAGTAATGAAATCAGAAGGTCATATAAAAAACAAAGTAAAAACAAAAATCATAACTGTATGAATATAGCTAAACTTAAGCTGTGGAAATGCAATAAAAGTTGCTTCCTTAGGATATATAAAATAACAATGCTCTGCTATTTTATATTTATATATATATATATACATATATATATATATATGTGTATGTGTGTGTGTGTGTGTATTTGTGAACATATAGATCCTAATAAATATATTTCTGTATCTTTCATTTCCTAGTCTGCTGTTAATTTTCTGTAAAAAAGAAATTTATAAACTTTGACTTATTGCCCTTAATTTATGCTCAGAACTTTAATAGCATAGAACATGGTTCCAAGATCTTTTCAGATCTTGCGAATCATAAAATTTATCATCCCTGATTTTTCTAGTGTCCTCTCCTGAATTAAACTATTTGATTTGTCACTTACTTTCTTTAGAGTGCATTTTCCTCATTTGTTCAGATTCTTGATCTCTAATCTTCCAAGACACAATTAGGACATGAGCCTCTCCTAGAATTCTGGGAATAGTGAAACTGTTTTAAATCCTATACCTACATTCCCATAGTCACAGACAGTTTTTTCTGCATTTCATTTTTTCCCCCTCCTTCTGGTCCCTCTGTACCTACCCCTCCCATTTGAGGTTAAACTTAATTTATATACAATGAGCAGTACTACTCAACAGGTTTGTTTAGATTCATCATTGCCTTAGATAATGACCAAGAAGATGTTTTAGAGAGCTAAATCTTAAAACAGAAAAGAAATTGAACAGAGTTCTAACATTTCATTTTCCATTCTATAAACTGTTTATTGCTTGAGAAAAGCATTAAACTCTTGCTTCTTTTTTCAAAACTATCACCTTTGCAGCCTGAATTTCAAAATTGACTAATAGCACCAGCTGCCTGAAGATCCAAGTTTCATGTAGATGAAGGAACTAAAAAATATTTCTCTCTTCCAGTTGTGTTGTTAGAGAATTACTTATCATTCTATTGATATATCTCAGTGATGGGGAAATGAAAGGAAGGAGTTGAGTTTTTCTTTCTGCCAAATTTGAATTTTAAGTTATATTAGACAATTTTTGTTGGTAATCTAATCATGGGGAAAATTTACTATTAGAAGCTTTCATCATTGAATTTGTGAAGAGAAAGAAATAAAATATGAAACCCTGAACACTAGTCAAAAAGATGCTCTGGGCCTAACCATCAGATTTTCAGTTCAGCAACAGAAGGATATAAATTAGGCACTTTTTGTTTAGGCACAGGGTAGGTAAGTTGTAAATCTATAAGTGCTGTATTAACCTGTGATCTTCCAAATTGCATGCCAAAAAGTCCACAACCTAATAAAATTTAGTAAAATTTTTTATTTTTTTTTACTAAAATCAAAAGATTAGAACCAGAAAATACCTAGAGCGCCCATGGAATCCATTGACTTCATTGTAAAAAATAAGAAAACTATAGCCTATAAAATGTGAATGATTTAACTAAAATTTGAGGTTTTAAGATAAAAAAAATTTAAGCCCTGGTTTTAATTATAAATAAATATTATTTCCATTATACAGTTTCCTCAAATGTTATGCCATTTTTGTAATTAAAAAAGAAAAGAAAGTAGTAAAAATGGAAAGGAAAATACTTTTTCTTGTCTTTAGTCATATTAAATAGACAGCTCATGGGGCTTTAAATACTTTATTAAATTGCATCTTATGAGGCTTCTATGTGCTTAAAAAGGAAAATATCTATTTTTTCCCCCTAGAATAGTAGGCTACATATGTTCTCCAGAAAGTTTCATGGGAAAATGTTGCTTCTGAAAAAATTAAATGGCATAAAAAGACTACTAAGAATATAACGTGAGTTAAGTGCAGCTATCTAAATATTGAAATAAATAACGAAAGAAAATCCATTCTTAATTACACAAAATTTTGGAGTACATAGTATGTATAACAAGGGAAAAGCAAAAGTACATATTTACTCATTTAATGTTCAATGAGAACAGTTGTTATATTTCTAGATTTTTTTTAAAAAAATTGGCTATAACAATGAAAAATATTCCAAACACTACAATGTAAATACAGAGTTTAAATGATATAAGTGATAGAGATACATACAATTCCGTTTACCTGAAATTATTTCATTGTTAAATTCTATGTTTGATAGCAGAAAATTGTTCAAAGCAGATGAGGTGAGGATAAGGATAGTACCTGGAACTTCTTTAATCTTAGGAAACTTAGCAGGTCTGCCACTTTTGAGCATCTTATAATATTAGAGATAGGCCTAGATCCCTGAGAAGTTGCAAATTGCCTGGGTCATACAGGCAGTTATTTGTCAGAGTGAGAACTTGAATCAAGATTTTCCTGTCTCTGAGATCAGCTCCTATCCCCCTATATTATGGCAAAGATTGAACTCAATATTTACCTGATAATAAAGGTGATAATAATCTCCAATAGACTCACAATATAGACAGACCCTCCTTCTGATCATACATTTTTAAGAAGAAAATCTTAAAATCCTTAGTCTTTATAGTTTAGAAAAAGCATCAGCACATACAGTTAGGTTTGCTAAACCATAATTATTTATGGATTTAAACTTATCAACTATTTGAACCTAAACAAAATAAAAAGCTAGATAGCATAAAAATGAGATGAGAATGTTCTTTTATCTAAATGACATTTATGAGCATGGCAATCAAATAATATTAATTCATAGTTATAATAAAAGCAGTTGAAGCAATATTATTTTAAATCACAGTTGTAATTTTTACCTCAAGAGATAAAACCAATTACAAATTAGTAGTACAAAAATTTTAATAAGAGGTTTAAAGCTGTATTCTAAATCAATTAATGGCAGTAATACTAATAGTAATCAAGACAATAAAGTGATATAGTGAGGATAGTGAAGCTTGCTTTGCTGAATCTCTGGATTAATGTGGAAAGAATTCTCACATGAGCTAATAAAGCTAGAATACAAGGTCATGAGTCTTCTATATTTGAAATGAAGTCAATTATTCATGTTTATAAATATCTTAAAATAAGAAGCACAAAACTATAATAACAATTATACTTCCATAGATAAGTGACTTTATCTAAATTCTTCTATTTATTTATTTTTTTTTTCCGCAAAGGAAACAGGGTTAAGTGGCTTGCCCAAGGCCACCCAGGTAGGTAATTATTAAATGTCTGAGACCAGATTTGAACCCAGGTAGTCCTGACTCCAGGGTCGGTGCTTTATCCACTGTACCACCTAGCCACCCCCATTTTCTAAATTCTTAATGAATAAATTGTGGACAAACGAACAAAAGAGGCCAGAATGGGGAATGTTTATTTTGTAAATGCATCTATAAGTCATTTTTTGATATTTCTAATATAAAATTAACTATTATTTGACTGTAATTTAGCACTAGTCTTCCATTTCTATACAAACATTATTTAGGAAAATAAAAGCTAAAATGAAGAATATTCTAACTTACCTTATAGATTAAATATAATATACCTTTTTCATCATCTAGTTTCATATGATGATAATGAATGACATTCCCAGAAGTCAAAGATTACATGAACATTGAGCATTTTATGCCTATTCAACAGGTGAAGAGATATAAATTCTTCATGCAGACACTTGATCAAGTTTAAGGTGGATCTCAACCATTTCTAACTCAGCTGATAAAATTAAAGGGTAAAAATTGGAGATTGGCGGGTGACTTATCAAAGCAGTTAATTTCTTTTTTTTTAATTTAAACATGTATTTGCTTTTCCAACTATATGCAATCTTTTTTTTTGTAAAGATTTTGAGTATCGTAATTTTTCTCCCTCTCTCCCTTCCCCCATGACAGAAAGCAATTTGATACATGCTCCATATTTATAACCATACTAAACATAGTTCAATATTGAAATTGATGTGAGAGAAGAATCAGATCCAAATGGAAGAAAAAAATACATAATATATAAGATAACTAAAAAATTGAAGATAATAAGCTTGGACTTCATTTAAATTCCACAATTCCTTCTCTGGAATGGATAATACTTTCCATCAGTTTGATTATTGTACTGCTGAAATGAACAAGTTCATCATGGTTTATCTTGTTAGTATGGATAGTGTTTTTCTGGCTCTGCTCATCTCACTCTGCATCAGTTCATGGAATTCTTTCCAGGCTTTTCCAGAATCTTCTTTCTTTTTTTTTTTAGTTTTTTTGCAAGGCAAATGGGATTAAGTGGCTTGCCCAAAGCCACACAGCCAGGTAATTATTAAGTTTCTGAGGCCGGATTTGAACCCAGGTACTCCAGACTCCAAGGCTTGTGCTTTATCCACTGTGCCACCTAGCCACCCCTCAGAATCCTGATTTCTCATGTAACAACAGTGTTCCATCATATACATAAACCACAAAGTTGTTTAGCAATTTCCCAATTGATGAGCATCCCCTCAATTTTCAATTCTTTGCCACTAAAAAATGAGCTGCATAGTAGCTAGTTTCACAATTGAGATTCAAAACCAGGTTTTCCAAACTCCAATTCTATCCTTGTCCACTTCACCATGCTATCCCTTAAATATTATAATCTTTCTAATCTTTTTATATTAACTCTATTCAAACATAATCATTAGAGACCTATTTCCTGTCTTCTATATCCTTTGAAACTGAAATTAAATCCAATGGAGTAATACAAAACTGACATATATGTCTAATGAATGGGGAAAGGAGGAGAGGAGAGAGAGAGAGAGAAGAATAGGAAAGTACATATGATATACATATCATATGTGTGTGCATATATGTGATATATCTGTACATATATACACATATGTTTTGAAGGTATTATTTTAAAAAACGAAGAGTTAAAATGAGACAGGTTGTACTGTACATAAAGTACTTGCCCTAGAGTCAGGAAGACTCATTTTACTAGCAATTTGATCCTGAGCAAGTCATTTAACCCTTCTTGTCTAACTTTGTCATCTGTAAAATGAATTGTAGAAGGAAATGGCAAACCACTCCAGTATCTTTGCCAAAAATATCCCAAATAGAGTCAAAAAGAGTCAGACAGGACTGAAAACAACTAAACAACAGCAGCAAGAGGTAGAATGAGGTGTAATAGAGATTCAAAAATAAAAGATCAAATTCAGAAGCATAACCTACTAATTACAGCTGGAAGGCAATAAGTTGTTCAGTGGGTAAAGTACAAAACTTAGAGTAAAACTTGATTCTGAATCCTGCTTCAGAAGCATATTAGTTTTATGTTCCTGAACATTGACTTAAGCTCTCAAAGTTTGTTTTCTCTTTTGTAAAATGAGAACAAGAAAGCACTTAATTCATATTCATAATACTACTGTGAAATTGAAAATTAACTCATATGTAAAGCAAGAATTATTAAATATAGTCATTGTTGATATACTCTGAAGACAATGCTCAATTGAAATTACTTTGTTTATTTTATGGTTTCAAGTTTCCTTCCAAATATAACTTTAGAATACCAGCTTGGCTATGTGACACTATAGCTAGAGCACAGTATTTGGAATCAGGAAGATCTTAGTTCAAATTGCAGCACACACCCTTGATAGATAATCTTGGGAAACAAATCTAACTTCTATTTGTTTTAGTTTCCTCAATTGGAACAAAGAAGGGATAATAACAATGCCTACCTCACAGAGTTATGAAAATGAAATGAGAAACTAAATGATTGGTGCTGAGAGTAATGTCTGATGCTAAGTAGATGTTGTTAAAGGATTCTATGTTCTGGCCTTCACCCTGATGAAAGGGGGAAAAACTTGAGAAGAGAAATTTAAAGAGGAGGAATTATTTTCAATACATCATCAAAGAAAACTGTTGGCCCACCAACTATCTGGACCTACTTCAATTTCAAACTGAGTGCTGTTTTTGTAGACTTCCATGTTAGTAGCTTCCATATAAGGGCAAAGATATTTTGATTGGATGAAGTGATCATGAGCAAGTGGGATTAGTGCCACTTCAGTTATTCTGTAATTATATTGATATGTCTAAATAACCCATTAAGGTAAGTTAACATTCTTGGCAGTTGGTGCCATGTACTGATTATGAGTAGATGGGATGACACTCAGGATTTAGGATCTATCCTCTCTGGCAGAACTACCCTCCCCAAAGTCAATCAAAGCTAAAATATGGGACTGCAGTCGAAAGACTTCATTAGTGACCAATTTTACACAGTATTTCATTAATGCTTGCTTCCCATGTCCTGGCTGTTAGTTGACTGACTGCAAAAAGTGAGGGCTTGAATTTCAGAGTAAATAGTGTCCTAAATGGCTCATGAATACTTAGTCCAGAGTGATTAAAATGTTTTTTTATTATGATATCTTAACAAAAATGGCACACCTCTCAAGATAGGAGAAAGGGGCAAGGTTTTTTTAATGCACTGTGAAGCTTTGATCCTGCTCCCTTATGCCAATCATAGGCTGGGGTCACAATTTAAGTTATATTTGTTCCCCTATATATTTCCCCACCCTGCTCAATATACTAATGAGCAAGAGCAGCTATCTCCTTGAGCATATGCAAAGGAGAAAGTCAAGATTAGGTTAACTTAAAAACAGGTGGGGCAATCTCATCAGTTTTTGATCAGATTGAGGTCACCTGCCCATAAGGCAATAATAAAGGCAGAGCTCAGTCTTTGTAATGTAAACTAAATATCCTCCCTTCACATTCTTGTGGAACCCAAACACCTACATATTCCTCAAAATAGTAATAAAGAAAAAACAGACTTTCAGAGTGGAGTCAAGATAGTGACATGAAGTTAGAAGCTTCTGAAACTTTTCCCTACACAACATTAAATAAAGCCTCTAAACAGACATTAATGATACAGATTCCACCAGAAAAAGACAAAATCATACAAGTTTTCAACTATAGACATCTTGGAGGATCTTCAGTAAAGGTCTGTCTCTTTGGGGAAAAGGGGAAGTAAAGCACTTCTAGGTGGAAGGACAGGAAAGAATACTCTATAGCCAAGTGGGGAGAGGGGGAAGGAAATAAAAGAGGACACTGGTGAGCTATATGAACTATGTCCAAAGAGTAATAAAACAGTTCATACCCTTTGACCTAGCAATTCCTATTCTAGATCTATAACCAGAAAAAAATATTTAAAAAAGAGAAAAATTCTACATATTCCAACACATTCATAGCAACTCTTTGGAAACTGAGGGGATGCCCATCAATTGGGGCCTGCCTAAACAAGTTATGGTACATGAATATTATGGAATATTGTTCTATAAGAAACCATACATGGTCAGATTCTAGAGAAGCACAGAATGACTTACAGGATCTAATGCTGAGCAAAGGGAGTTGAGCCAAGAGAACAATGTACAACGACATTGTGAGATGAACAACCTTGATAGAAGCAGTTCCTATCAACAGTTCAGAGATCTAGGACAACTATATTAGACTGGCTATGGACTATGTTATTCCTATCCAGAGGATAAAAACAAAACAAAGCAAAACATAAAAATACACACACACACACATATACACACACACACACACACACACACACCTTCAGAATCTGATAAACACTTCACAAAAATTATCTCTTGTGTATCTCTTTTCTCTAATTCTAATTCCTCATGCCAAAAATAGCTAATTTGTAAATATGTTTATCAAAATATGTTTATATAATGCTAACCTGACTGTTCACCACTGAGGGAATGGGGATGGGAAGGGAAGGTGGAGGGAAATTTTGTAACTTAAAAATTATGCATGTGCAAATGGGTGAAAATAAATTAATGAATGTAAATGAATAAAAAAGGAGGGACTGATAAAAGGGTAGGTGAAGGTATAAGAGAAAATAAACTGATTGTTAAAATTTAAAAGAAAAGTTAAAAGGAAAAGGGAGCAAAGTTTTAGTGAGGAAGAATAAGAGGAAAGGAAAGAAAAAATATAAATGGGGAAAGATGGCATGGAGGAAAATATAGAATTAGCAATCTTAACTGTAAAAGTGAGAGGGATGAGCTCTCCTATAAAATGAAAGCAGACAGTGGAACGGATTAGTAACCAAAATCCTCCAATACACTGTTTACAAGAAACACATTTGTAGCAGAGAGATACACAAAGAATAAAGGTAAAAGAAGAGAGCTAAATATATTATACTTCAGCCAAAGTAAAAAAAAAAAAAAAAAAACAGGGGTAGTGATCCTGATCTTGGACAAAGCCAGAACAAAAATAGATCTCATTAAAAGGAATAAGGAAGGAAACTGAATTTTCTTAAAAGGCACCATAGGCAATGAAGCTATATCATTATTAAACATGTATGCATGTATAGCACGTAAATTTTTGAGGAGAAGCTGAGTGAATTACAAGAAGATATAGAAAGAAAAGCTTTAATAATAGGAGACCTCAACCTCCCTCTCTCAGAACTAGATAAATCTATCCATAAAATAAACAAGAAGGAAATTAAGATGGTGAATAAAATCTTAGAAAATGTAAATATGATAGATCCCTGGAGAAAACTTAATGGTGATAGAAAAGAAAATATCTTTTTCTCTTCAGTACATAATACTTATACCAAAATTGACCATATACTAGGTCATAAAACTTTATAATCAAATGATAAAGGCAGAACTAATATATTAATATTGTTCAGACCATAATACAATAAAAATTGCATTAAATAAAGGGCCATAAAAAGATAAACTAAAAATTATTTGGAAACAAAATAGCTTAATCAAACAATAAAATATGAAAATAATCATTTCCATCAAGAAAATGATAACAATGAGACATCATAACAAAACTTATGAGATAGAGCCAAAAGAGTTTTGATGGGAAATTTTATAACTCTAAATGCTTATATGAATAAAAAAAGGGAAAGAGGAGATCAATTAATTAGATATGCAACTAAAAAAAGCTAGGAAAAATCAAATTAAAGATCCACAATAATATACCCAATTAGAAATTCTGAAAATCAGGGGAGAGATTAATAAAATTGAAAGCAAGAAAACCATTGACCTACTAAATACAACTAAGAGTTGGTTTCATAAAAAATGGAAAATTGCTAAACCTTTGGTTAATCTGATCAAAAAAAGAGAAAAAAGAAAACCAAATTACCAGTATCAAAAATGAAAAGGGTAAAGTAATCAACAATGAGGAGGAAATTAAAGAGATCATTTGTAGCTATTTTGCCCAACAACATGCCAATAAATTGGATAACCTTAATGAAATGGATGAATTTTACAAAAATACAAATTGCCCAAATTAGCAAAAGAGGAAATAAAATAATTAAATTAGCCTATTTAAAGAAACAACAACATTGAGGAAACCATCAATAAACTCACTAATAAAATGTCTCAAGATCCAAATGACTTTACAAGTGAATTCTACTAAACATTTAAGGAACCATTAGTTCCAATTCTACATAAATTATTTAAAAAGATAGGAGATGAAGGAGTTCTGCCAAATGCTGATACTTAAATTAGGAAGAACCAAAAGAGACAAAGAAAATTATAGAACAATTTCCCTAATGAACATTATTGCAAAAATTTAAATAAAATTTTAGTAAAGAGATTATAGAATGCTATTATTAGGATAATACACAATGATTAGGGAGCATTTATATTAGGTAGGCAGGGATGTTTCAGTATTAGGAAAACACTCAACAAATTGAATAAATAATAATAAAACCATTAGAAATCATGATTATCTCAATAGATGCTGAAAAATTCATTGAGAAAATATAACATCCTTCCTATTAAAAACACAAGAGAGTTTAGGAATAAATGGAGTTTTCCTTAAAATAATAGACAGTACCTAGCTAAAACCATCAACAAATATTATACATCACATAGATAAACTAAGAACCTTTCCATTAAGATCTGGGGATAAAACAAGGAGACCCATTATTACCATTACTATTCTGTATAGTATTATAACTGCTGACTATAGCAATTAGAAAAGAAAAAAGAAATTGAAGAAATCAGAAATGGCAATGAGGAAGTAAAACTTTCACTCTTTGTAGATTATATGATGTTTTACTCAGAGAACCTGAGAAAAGCATCTAAAAATCTACTTTAAATGAATAATAACCTTTGCAAAGTGGCAGAATATAAAATGAACCCACACAAATCATGAGAATTTCTGTGTATGAACAATAAAACCCCAGAACAAGAGATAGAAAAAGAAATTTTATTTTAAGTAATTGCAGACAACATTAAATACTTAGGAATCTGCCTCCCAAGATAAACACAGAAATTGTATGAACCCAATTACAGGGTACTTTTCACACAAAGTCAGATTTCAACAATTGGAAAATGCTGATTGCTCATGGTAAGGTAGAGCTAATAAAATAAAAATGACAATTCTATCCAAATGAAATTATTTAATCAGTGCTATACTAATCAAACTATCGAATAACTATTTTACCAAGCTAGGAAAAATAGTAAAATGTATCTGAAGCCACAAAAAGGTCAAGAATATCAAGAAACTGATGAAAAAATGTAAAGGAAGATGGCTTATCTCAACCAGTTCTAAAACTATGCTATAAAGTGGCAATCAAAAAACTGGTACTGGTTAAGATATGGAGTAATTGACCAGTGGAATAGGATAAGTTCAAAAGAAAATGTTGCAAATAATGATAGCAATCTTCTGTCTGACAAATCCAAAGACATTCATTTCTGAAAAAAGAACTCAATATTTGACAAGAATTGTTTGGAACACTGGGAAATAGTATGGCAAAAATGAGGAATGGACCCATATTTTAAACCTTTTAGCAAAATAAGGTCAGAATGGGTGCAGGACTTAGACATAAATACTCTGTCAGATCTATGGCAAGGGGAGAAATTTATGCCCGAGAAGAAATAAAGTACATTATATATTTCAAAATGGTTGAATCTGACCATATTAATTTTTTGAATTTATTTATTTATTTTTATCCATATATACACATGCATATTTCCATGTTATAAAATTTCCCTCCACCCTCCTTTCCCACCCCCCCTAACCTCAACATGGAACAGTCAGGTTAGAATATTATATACATATTTTGTTAAAATGTTTACAAATTAGAAATTTTTGGCATGAGGAATTTGGATTAAGGGAAAGAGATACATAAGAGATAATTTTTTTAAATGTTCATCAGATTCAGGTTTTTTTTTTTCCTGTGTGTTTTGTACTGTTTTGTTTTTCTTCCTTTGGTTGGGAATAATATAGTCCATAAATAGTCAAATACAGTTGTCCTAGCTCTCTGGACTGCAGAGAGGAGCTGCTTCCATCACAGTTGTTCATCTAGTAATTTTGTTGTTGATGTGTACATTGTTCTCTTGACTTTACTCCCTTTGCTCAGCATCAGATTGTACAAGTCATTCCATGCTTCTCTAGAGTCTGATCATTTGTGGCTTCTTTTAGAACAATAGTATCCCATAGTATTCATGTACCATAATTAGTTTAGCCATTCTCCAATTGATGGGCATCCCCTCAATTTCCAATTCTTTGCCACAACAAAAAAAGAGCTGCTATGAATAATTCGGGAAAATGTAGGACATTTTTGCATTTTTTATAATTTCTTCTGGATATAGACTTAGAATTTGAATTTCTGGCTCAAAGGGTATGAACAGTTTTATTGCTCTTTGGTCATACTTCCATATGGCTCTCCAGAAAGGTTGGATCATTCACAACTCCATCAGCAATACAACAATGTCCCAATCCTCCCACAACCTTTCCAGAATTGATCATTTTCCCTTTTTCTCATCTTGGCCAATATGATAGGTGTGAGATGATACCTCATTGTTGCTTTAATTTGCATTTCTCTAATCAATAGTGATTTGGAGTATGTTTTCACATGATTATAATATATAGCTTTAATTTATTCATTTGAAAACTGGCTCTTCATATCCAGTGGGCATTTGTCCATTGGTGAATGACTTGTAATCTTATAAAGTTGATTACAATTCTCTATATATTTTAGAAATGAGACCTTTATCAGAACTCCTGTTTGTAAAGATTGTTTCCCAGCTTTCTAATTTTGGCAATATTGGTTTTAGTAGTACAAAACCTTTTTTTTCAAATTTAATATAGTATAAATCATTCATTTTGTTCTTTATAATGAGCTCTAATTCTTCTTTGTTCATACATTTATCTGTTTCATATGTCAGATAGAGTATTTTTTGGTCTATTAATATATCTATGGCATTGCTCTTTATATCTAAATACAGTTTCCATTTTAACCTTATTTTGAGTGTGAGATGTGGATCTATACCTAATTTTTGCCATAGTATTTTCCATTTTTCCAACAAATTTTGTCAAATAGTGAGTTCTTATCCCAGGAGCTGATGCCTTTGGGTTTGTCAAATATTAGATTGCTGTAGTCATTTACTGCATTTTTTTTTACCCTATCATCACCCACTAATCCATTATTCTATTTCTTAACACATACCAGGCAGTTTTGATGACAGCTGCTTTATAGGATAGTATTAGATTAGCTAGGCCACCTTCCTTTACATGTTTTTTTTTTCATTAGTTCTCTTGCTATTCTTACTCTTGTTGCTCCAGCTTAATTTTGTTGCTATTTTTTTTCTAGCTTGGCAAAGTAGTTATTTGGTAGCTTGATTGCTATGGAACTGAATAAGCAATTTAATTTTGATAAAATTGTCATTTTTATTGCATTATCTCAACCTAACCATGAGCATTTGACATTTTTCTAGTTATTTAGATCTGACTTTATACGAGTGAGGAGTGTTTTATAATTGTGCTCATACAGTTTCAGGGTTTGTCTTGGGAGATAGATTTCCAAGTATTTAATCTTGTCTACAGTTATTTTAAATGGAATTTCTCTTTTTGCTTCTTGCTTTTGGGTTTTGTTGTTCATATATAGAACTGCTGATGATTTATGTGGCTTTATTTTATATCTTGATACTTTGCTGAATTTGTTAATTGTTTCCAGAAGATTTTAGACAGTTTCTTGGGTTCTCTAGTTATACCATCAAATCATCTGCAAAGAGTAAAAGTTTTGCTTCCATGTTGCTAATTCTGATTCCTTCAATTTCTTTTTCTTCTCTTATTGCTACTGCTAGCCTTTCTAATATTATACGGAATAGTAATTGTTATAATCGTCATCCTTTTTTCAACACTGACTTTTTTGGAAATGCTCTGAGTTTTTTCCCATTGTGTATATATATATATATATATATATATATATATATATATATATATATATATACATACACACACACACTCAGACACACATGTGTGAGTATTTATATCTACATATATATATATTTGTTGATAGCTTTAGATAGATATTATTTACTATTTTAAGGAACACACACTTTCTCATGTTTTTAATAAGAATGGATGTTGTATTTTATCAAAAGCTTTTTTTCAGCATCAGTCAAGATAATCATATGATTTCTGTTGATATTGCTATTGCTATTGATAATCATGTTGAGTATTTTCCTAATGTTGAACCATCCCTGTCTGCCTGACACAAATCCAACCTGATTATGCTGCATTATCCTGGTAATAATTTGCTGTAGTCTCATTGCTAAAATTTTATTTAAGATTTTTGTATCAATATTCATTAGTGGGATTGTTCTATAATTTTTTTTTTGTCTGTTCTGATTCTTCCTGGTTTAAGTACCAGCAGCATGTTGGTGTCATAAAAGGAATTTGACAAAAAATCCTTCCTCTACTTTTTTTTTAAATAGTTTATGTAGATTAGGAATTAATTATTCCTTAAATATTTGATAGAATTCACTTGTAAATCCATCTGGATCTGGAAACATTTTCTTAGGGAGTTTATTGATGGTTTCTTCAATTACATTTTCTGAAATGGGGTTAAGAAATTTATTTCTTCCTCTGTTAATTCGAGCAGTTTTATTTTTGTAAACATTCATTTCACTCAGCTTATTCAATTTATTGGTATATAAATTGTTCCTCATATAGTTTGGCAAAGTAGGTCTGATCTTTAATTTCCTCCTCATTGGTAGTTAGTTCAACCTTTTTGTTGTTGATACTGGCAATTTGGTTATCTTCTTTTATTTTTTAATCAAATTACCTAAAGGCTTGTCTATTTTATTGACTTTTCCATAAAACCAACTCTTAGTTTTATTTATGAGATAAATGGCATTCTTCCTCTCAATTTTATTAATCTCTCCCATGGTTTTCAGGATTTTTAATTTGGTATTTAATTTGGGGATTTTTAATTTATTCTTTTTCTTGCTTTTTTTTGGTTGCATACCCAATTCATTGATCTCCTCTTTCTCTATTTTATTCCTATAGACATTTTGAGATATTGTGTCCCCTCAAAACTGCCTTGGCTGTATCTCAGAAATTTTGGTATGGTTTCTCATTATTATCATTTTTCTAGAATATATAATTATTGATTATTTCTCTTATTTGCTGTTTGATCTATCCATTATTTAAGATAGTTATTTAATTTCCAATTAATTCTTGATTTATCTTTCCCTGACCTTTTATTAAATGTAATGTTTATTGCATGATGGTCTGAGAAGTGTGGATTTATTATTTCTGCCTTTCTGCACTTGATAATAAGGTTTTTGTGCCCTCCTATAGGCCTATTTTCTTTCACACTCTATCTCCCCATGCAAGGTACCTAACCCTTTGTTGAGTGAAACACAGGTTAAGTCAAACCCTGATCTAATTAACTGCAAGATTCTTAAAGTTCTCTATGTACTGGGAGGCTCTGGAGGTCTCACTTGAGAACATTACAAATGATTGTAAGCTACAGAGATACTGGCTTTGGTCCTAGCAGTTTATGAGGCTCTCATTAATCACGGTGCTAAGCACACTGTGATTAAAGAGATTGACCATATTAAATTAAAAAATTCTTGCACTATTAAAGCCAATGCTGCCAAAATTAGAAGGAAAACAGAAAGCTGGGAAATAATTTTCATAGCCAGGGGTTGTGATAAAGGTCTCATTTCTAAAATACACAAAGAATTGCATCAAATTTATAAGGTTACAAGACATTCGCCAATTGATATGAACAGTTTTCAAATGAAGAAATTAAAAGTATATGTAATCATATGAAAAAATGCTCCAAATCATTGCTAATTAGAGAAATGTTATTTAAAACAACTATGAACTTCTACTTCATGCCTATCAGATTGACTAATATTACAAAAAGAGGAAACAATCAATATTGGAGAGTTTGTGGGAAAATTGAGACATTAACGCATTGTTGGTGATCTGTCCATTCTGGAGAGCAATAGGGAGCTAAGTCCAAAGAGCAATTAAGCTGATCATACCCTTTGACCTAGCAATATAAATACTAGACTAGATCCAGAAGTCAAAAAATGGGATAAGTCCCACATGTTCCAAAATAGTCACAGTATCTTTTTTGTAGTGGAAAAGAATTGGAAATTGATGGAATGCCTATCAGTTGGTGAATGACTGAAAAGATACGCTGTATAAATGTTTTGGAGTGTTGTTGCTCTATAAGAAATCTTGAATGTTTGAACTCTAGAGAAGCATGAAACAAATTAAAAGAATTGATACTGAGTGAAGAGAGCAGAACCAAAAGAACATTATACACATTAATAACAACATTGTGACTTGATCAACCTTGATGGATGCAGTTCCTCTCAGGAGTTCAGAGAACTTGAACAGTCCTAGAACACCTGCTATGAACTCTCCACATCCAGAGAAAGAAAAACAACAAAACACAAAATCATTACAGAATCTGAAAGAAAACTACATTCACTTTTTAGGAATTTCTCTTATTTCTTCTCTCCTATCTCAAGGTTTGCTTTCTTTTCCCTTAATTTTAATTCCTCATAAAGAAAATGACTAATCTGCTAAGGTACAAATATCTATGTACAATTCACCAGATGGTTCATCACTGAGGGGAAGGGGGTGGGAAAGCAAGATGGAAAGAAATTATGTAACTTAAAAATATGCATATGTATATGTATAAATATTTAAAAGCTTTCATAACATGCATTGGGAAAAAAAGAAAATATCAATTGAAAAAATAACACTGCAAGATATAATAAAGAAAAAACAAAGAAAAAAAATAAAGAAAAATCAATAAAATTGTCTAACACAGTTTTGCAGATATTCACTAACAAATGACTAAATTATATTTTGCCACACAATTAGCTCCATCTTTGTTCCTTTACCAATGCTAGATTCTAATTTCTTATTATTATTTCTTATCTACCAACTCTTAAGAAATCTATTCTTATCCCACCTTTACTAAGAAACTTCCTTCTCATACCTCACTAGGCAATTATTTTGTTATTTTTTAATATATTAAAGCTTTAATTGTTTTTTATTCTATTTTAGTATCTCATCTCTTATATTCTCCTCTTTGACTTCAAGATTCTTGAGAGTCAGATCTTCCCTTATCTAAATGTGGGTTTCTCTCAGTACATTGAAGCTGAAAGTTCTGCCTACAATAGATATGAAATAAATCTTTGTTGTTCTTGTTATCTTAAACTTTCAACTAAGTGGGATCTGTGCTTGCCCCTTATTTGTATGCAATGCAGTGACCTGACAAGTCATTGTTGGTGCAGTGATGATGAAAAGAGAAGAGCAAGTGGAAAAAAAAAACCTACATCAGAAAGCTTTGATAAATAGAGATCTCCAGCTGGCAAAAATAATAAAAAAAAGAAAAAATATATAATGGGGGCAGACTGCTACAGCAATTACAGCAGTATATTACAAGTAAGAGATAAAATGTGAGAGAGGGGGTGCTTCTAATTAACTTGCTATGCAAGAATTCAAAGTTTCAAATGAAACTCAGCTATTTTCCTCAGCAAAAGAAACTATCCTTTCATTTGTGATCACAATCAAAATGATTTGAGGAAAATACAAAGCATTTGTATTTGATTTTAGATGATTTTAATGCCAGTGAAAGTACCTCATCATATCAGTTATGCATGTAGTCTTTTATGGACATTTACCTCAAATGAAGTGAACTCTGTTTTCTAATAGAGATACTTTCCAGGTTCATTATTTTGTATCCTAAGATCTTAATAGAGAAGAAAATTTCACCTCATAATCCATAAAATAGTGTGATAACAAAAATCTAACCAGCAGTTTTCCCTAAAAGAAACCAATGACTGTATAATTTGAAAGTTGAACAGAATAAAAAAATGTTAGAACTTTTTCTATGTCATCTAACTTTTTTCTAAATCATCTAACAATTATTCCTAATTTCTTTTAAAAAAGATACAGATAAACTGTTCTACTTCTTCATCCTGTCACAACCAATTTAATGTGTTCACCAAACAATCAATATATAAAAATTTGTTTATTCTAATTGCTCCCCATTTCTTTGACTTTAGTTTTTTTCTTCTCTATAGGGTCCACACTGTTATGGCACAACCCCAAATGCAAGAATTGTGAAGGCTAGGCTTCTTTAGTTTTTAATCATGTAATCAGGACCTAGAACATGTCTCAAGTATAGTTGATTCTTTAAATAATGTTGTAGAATCCTGAGCATTAAAACTGAGAATTTTGACCTCCAACATATTCTTCACTAAAACAGATTAGCTTGAATTTGGAACCTTCAAATGGTGCATTTCCAGAGTTATTACTAGAGAATGAAAATATCACATTATAATATCCCTATTAGGATCAAATTTAATAATGTAAAGTTAGTATAGCTTATTAGTGGAGCTTATTTTTACTGAATGGCTTCTTAAGAGTACTTTTCCCAGATTTACAGGGTGGAGCCAAGATAGCAGCATGAAGCTAACATGCTCCCAAAGTTTTTTCCTTACTAAAGATAAATGAAGCCTCTATTCTGACATCCAAGCTATATATACCACCAAGAAAAATAGAAGATTCAAAGAAGTTTTCAATGGTAGAAGTGTAGAAGATCTTCAGTGAAGGTTGTTCTCTTTGGGGAAAAGGGGAAGTAAAGCCTAGGAGGCAGAAAAGTGAGAAAGCCAGCAGGAGTCTTTTAGTCACAGTGCAATCCAGGTCCCAACAACTTGACAACCTCAGTGGTCCCAGAAGCTGGATAACAAGCCAGCAGGGATGGTCCCAACCCCAAAGAAATTCTGTAACCTGGGAACACCAGGGTAAAAGACAGGACTGGGTAAGGAAAAAGCCACTGTTAAGTCAGAACCTAGACACAAAGGAGGAAGCAAACCTCTGCCAAGGCAAATCCTGAACTACCCAGGCAAAATCTTGGTCAATGACAAGCCAAGGATCAGACCCCAGTGAAAAAAAACAACAACAACAAAAAAGCTAGGATCTCTCCTCTCTATATAACAGAAACAAAACGAAAGCAATGAAGACAAGCAAAGAAAACTAAAAGAGTGTTCACTGTAGAAAATGACTTTGCACAGGCCAAGATGGCGGAGAGAAGACAGGAACAGTTCTAAAGTCTCCTGATCTCTTCCCCATCTATCACATCAAAAAAAAACAACTTAAAAGAAATCCGACCCAAAAAACCCAGAAAGAAAAGCCAGGAGAAAGAACATCTACCTCAGGATTTGTCTCCAGCAGCACCTTTGGCCAAATTCTGGCGGTTGAGTCTGGGCTCAGAGGGAGGATCAGCCCCGATTAGCCAGATTAACAGCTGAATTGGAACCAGGAGTTGGAGGGCCCGAAAGCCTGACCTGCTGGATCAGCATCGGGGCTGGACAACAAGGGCTTGGGTCTGCAGGGGAGCACAGGCGCTGGTGTTGGTGCTGTCCCCCTGGAGTTTGGGCATGGGGCTGGAGGTAGAGTTCTGGTACTGGAGACCTGTGGACACTATCCTGGGCTCCTCTGGTCCCATTATAACTCAGACCTCCTCCCAAACAAACAAATGCAAACTATTTCTGCCTCAGGCCCAGGTGTGTGAGCAGAAGAACCAGCCCAGCTGAGAAATGACCTCAGGCCAGGGTAAAGCCCACCATTGATTGAAGGCAAAAGAATTCAATATCTCCAACCCCTCCCTTAAAACAAAGAGAGAAGGCCTCAGCCAAGGTCACAGACACTCCAGAGAAAGCAACCAACACCTCCTACTGGCCAGCCAGAGAAACTGCACTCAGTGAGTAAAGCCTTTAGTGATCCCAAGCCCCAGTAAACAAGCACCCCCCCACACACACACACAACTCAATGTCTTAGAAAAATGAAGAAGGATCAGCGGAAAGGTGGATCCATAGAAAAATTCCTGTAAGGGAAAGACTCTAACTCAGAGAGACCTGGAACTTCTGAGGAGAATGCGATCTGGTCTCCAGCACAAAAGAACTTCCTTGAAGAAATAAGGAAGGAGCTTAAAAATTTGGGAGAGACAATTAATCCCCTGCAACAAGAAAACAAAACCTTAGAAAGTACAACTGGACAAATACAAAAGGAGAATAATCTCTCAGATCATCAATTGGACCAATACAAAATGAGAATAAATCTCTCAGATCCTCAATTGGACAAATACAAAATGAGAATAATTCTCTCAGATCCTTAAATGGGCAAATGCAAAAAAAGAAATTAATCCTCTCAAAACCTCAATTGGTCAAATGGAAAGCCCTTTCAAAAGTAGAATTGCCGAATTGGAAAAGGAGTTGCAAAAGGTTAATGAAGAAAACTCCTCCCCAAAAACAAGAATGGAGTCTACAGAAACTAATGACTCCATGAGACAGCAAGAGTCAGTTAAACAAAATCAAAAAATAGAAAAAATAGAAGCAAATGTAAAATACCTCATCAATAAAACCACTGACCTCGAGCATAGATCCAGGAGGGGAAACCTGAAAATTATAGGACTTCCTGAAAACATTGAAGAGAAAAAAAAAAGCCTGGACTTAATATTGCAGGATCTAGTGATGGAAAACTGCCCTGATATCATGGAACCAGAGGGCAAAGTAATTATTGAAAGAGTACATCGATCCCCACCAGAAAAAGATCCTAAAATGAAAACACCAAGGAATGTTGTGACCAAACTGCAGAACTATCAGATAAAAGAGAAAATACTGCAAGCAACCAGAAAGAAACAATTTAAATATCAAGGAGCCACAGTAAGGATCACTCAAGACCTGGCTGCATCAACATTAAGGGATCGAAGGGCCTGGAATGAGATATTTCGAAGAGCAAGGGAGCTTGGAATACAGCCAAGAATCTACTTTCCTGCAAAGTTGAGCCTTCTCTTCTAGGGAAAAAGATGGACATTTAATGAATTGGAAGAATTCCAAAAATTTCTGACGAAAAGAACAGAGCTAAACAGAAAATTTGGACATGAAACAGGAGGTTCAAGAGACACATGAAAAGGTAGGAAAAAAAGGGGAGGCAGTAAAAGTAAAAAAATGCAATCCAGTAAGTTGTAACTGGCTATATCCCAGCATGGGGGTGGGGGAGATTCTCATAAATCTTGAGAATTGTAACTCTAACAGAGAGAATACACCTAGCCAGAAATGATGGACATTCATGACCTATCCATGAGACTGCTATCTAATGGGATGTAACTGGCTTTAACCCCACTTGGGAGAAAGACTCTAATAACTCTCAGGAATTTTGACTCTATTCAATAGAATATACTGAACTAGAAGGGACAGACAGAATTTTCTATGACTTAGAATGATCTAAAAAAAACTACCTCCTTAAAAAGGAGCACAGAAAAGAGACTGGAGGAGGGAGGGGATAGAATGGGGTAAATCTCATTACATTAAGAGGTACAAAATACCTATGGTAATAGAAGGGAATAAGGGAGCAGAGGAGAAACACCTGAATCTTCTTCTCATCAGACTTGACTTAAACTCAACCTACACATACTCAGTTAACTTATAAAACATCTAACCTTTCAAGTATTAAAAGGGGAAAAGGGGAGGGGGGAAAAGGGGGAAATAACAAAAGGAAGGGAAGGGAAAAAGGGAGAGGGGAAAGAAAGGGGAGGGTGTGATATAGGAGGGCAAACACACTGAAGGAGGTGGTATTCAGAAACAAAATACTGGGGAATATGTATGGGGGAAGGGGGGAAATACAAACAGAGGGAAGGTAGCACAGAGGGCAATAAAGAATTAGTAATCATAAGCTTCAATATGAATGGGATGAACTCTCCCTTAAAACGTAAGCAAATAGCAGAGTGGATGAAAAACCAGAATCCTACAATATGCTGCTCACAAGAAACTCATTTGAAGCAGAGAGATACATATAGAGTAAAGGTAAAAGGTTGGAGCAAAATATATTTTGCTTCAGCTGAAGTAAAAAAAGCAGGGGTAGCAATCCTTATCTCATACAAAGCAGCAGCAAAAATAGATAGCGTTAAAAGAGATGAAGGAAACTTCATCCTCCTAAAAGGTACCATAGACAATAAAGTCATTTCAATATTGAATATATATATATATACACCCAGTGGGACAGCAACCAAATTCTTAGAAGAGAAGCTGAAAGAACTACAGTAAAACATAGACAGCAAAACTCTATTAGTGGAAGACCTCAACCTCCCGCTATCAGATCTAGATAAATTGAATCACAAAATAAACAAGAAAAAAGTTAAGGAGGTAAATAGATTGTTAGAAAAATTAGATATGGTAGACTTATGGAGGAAACTGAATGGGGATAGAAAGGAATATACCTTTTTCTCTGCAGTACATGGAACTTATACAAAAATTGACCATGTACTAGGACAAAAAAAACCCCTAATGATCAACTGCAGAAAGGCAGAAATAGTTAATACATCTTTCTCAGATCACAATACAATAAAACTCATATGACATACTGGGCCAAGGAAATATAGACCCAGAACAAATTGGAAACTGAATAATCTCATTTTAAAAAAATGAGTGGACCAAAATACAAATTATAGAAAGTATTAACCATTTTATCCTAGATAAGGATAATAATGAAACAACATACTAAAACCTATGGAATTCATTCAAAGCAACTCTCAGGGGATATATTATAGCTCTAAATGCTTACATGAATAAATTGGAGAAAGAGGAAATCAATGAACTAAACATTCAACTAAAAAAATTAGAGAAAGAACAAATCAAAAATCACCAATTAAATACCAAATTAGAAATTCTAAAAATTAAAGGAGAAATTAATAAAATTGAAAGCAAAATAACTATTGAATTAATAAATAAAACCAAAAGTTGGTATTATGATAAAACCAATAAAATTGATAAACCTCTGGTCAATTTGATTAAAAAAAAGAAAGAAAGAAGAAAAACAAATTGCTAGTATCATAAATGAAAAAGGTGAACTCACTACCAATGAGGAGGAAATTAAAGTAATAATTTGAAATTATTTTGCCCAACTCTATACCAATAAATTTGATAATCTAAGTGAAATGCATTAATATTTACAAAAATATAAGTTGCCCAGTTTAAATGAAGAAGAGATTAAATACCTAAACAACCCTATCTCAGAAAAAGAAATTCAACAAACCATTATTGAACTCCCTAAAAAAAGAAATCTCCAGTGCCTGATGGATTCACAAGTGAATTCTACCAAACATTTAAGGAACAATTGGTTCCAAGCCTCTATAAACTCTTTGGAAAAATAGGGAAAGATGGAACTCTGCCTAACTCTTTCTATGAAACCAATATGGTACTGTTACCTAAACCGGGAAGAGTTAAAACAGATAAAGAAAATTATAGACCTATTTCCCTCATGAATATAGTTGCAAAAATCCTAAATAAAATCTTAGCAAAATGACTACAACAAGTCATCACTAGGATAATACATTATGATCAAGTAGGATTTATTCCAGGAATGCAAGGTTGGTTCAATATTAGGAAAACTGTTATTATACTCAAGTATATCAACAACAAACCTATCAGAAACCATATGATCATATCAATAGATGCTGAAAAAGCTTTTGACAAAATACAGCATCCATTCCTATTAAAAACACTAGAGAGTGTAGGAATAAATGCACTGTTCCTTAAAAATAATTAGCAGTATCTATTTGAAACCATTAACAAGCATTATATTCAATGGGGAGAGGTTAGAGGCATTCCCAATAAGATCAGGGGTGAAACAAGGGTGCCCATTATCACCACTATTATTCAATATTGTATTAGAAATGTTAGCATCAGCAATTAGAGAAAAAAAAAGAAATTAAAGGAATTAGAATTGGGAAGGAAGAGACAAAACTCTCACTCTTTGCAGATGACATGATGGTCTACCTAGAGAATCCCAAGAAATTATCCAAAAAACTATTGGAAACAATTAGCAAGTTTAGCAAAGTTGAAGGTTATAAAATAAACCCTCAACTTTTCTATATATGTCTAGCAAGAAACAGCAGGAAGAGCTAGAAAGAGAAATCCCATTCAAAATAACCTCAGACAATATAAAATATTTGGGAGTCTATTTGCCAAGACAGACTCAGAATCTTTTTGAAAACAATTAAAAAAGCACTTCTCACACAAATTAAATCAGATATAAATAACTGGGCAAATATCAACTGCTCATGGATAGGTAGAGCTAATATAATAAAAATGACAATTCTACCAAAACTAAACTATCTGTTTAGTGCCCTACCAATCAAAATTTCAAAAAATTACTTTTACAAGTTATAAAAAATTGCAAGTAAATTCATATGGAGAAATAAAATGTCAAGAATTGCCAGGAGCTTAATGAAAAAGAGAGCAAAAGAAGGTGGCATAGCCCTACCTGATCTAAAATTATATTATAAAGCATCAGTCATCAAAACTGTTTGGTATTGGCTAAGAAATAGAGTGGTGGATGAGTGGAATAGACTAGGTGTAAAAGCAGGAGATGATTATAGAAATCTGCTGTTTGATAAACCCAAAGAGTCCAGCCATTGGGATAAAAACTCCCTCTTTGATAAAAACTGCTGGGATAATTGGAAGTTAGTATGGAAGAAACTTAGATTAGACCAACACCTCACACCCTTTACCAAGATAAGATCCAAATGGTTCCAGGACATAGACATAAAAAACAATACTATAAGCAAATTAGAAGATCAAGGACTAGTCTACCTGTCAGATCTATGGAAAGGGGAGCAGTTTATGACTAAGGAAGAGTTGGAGAACATTGCCAAAAACCAATTAGATGATTTCAATTACATTAAATTAAAAAGCTTTTGCACAGATAAAACCAATATAACCAAGATCAAAAGAAATGTAGTAAATTGGGAAACAATCTTTACAACTAATGATTCTGACAAAGGACTCATTTCTAAAATATACAGAGAACTGAGTCATATTTTTAAACCAAAAAGCCATTCCCCAATTGACAAATGGTCAAAGGATATGCAAAGGCAATTTACAGATGAGGAGATCAAAGCAATCCATAGCCATATGAAAAAATGCTCTAAATCATTAATTATTAGAGAAATGCAAATTAAAGCTTCTCTGAGGTACCACTTCACACCTCTCAGATTAGCCAATATGACCAGGAAAGAAGGAAGGGTTGTGGGAAATCTGGGACACTACTACACTGTTGGTGGAGCTGTGAACTCATCCAACTCTTCTGGAGAGTTATTTGGAACTATGCCCAAAGGGCAACAAAAATGTGCATACTCTTTGACCCAGCAATATCACTACTGGGTCTATACCCTGAAGAGATGATGAAAAAGGGTAAAAACATTACTTGTACAAAAACATTTATAGCTGCCCTGTTTGTGGTGGCAAAGAATTGGAAATCAAGTAAATGTCCTTCAATTTGGGAATGGCTTAGCAAACTGTGGTATATGTATGTCATGGAATACTATTGTTCTATTAGAAACCAGGAGGGATGGGATTTCTGGGAAGCCTGGAGGGATTTGCATGAACTGATGCTGAGTGAGATGAGCAAAACAGAAAAACACTGGACACCCTAATAGCAACATGGGAGTGATGTTCAACCTTGAAGGACTTGCTCATTCCATCAGTGCAACAATTGGGAACAATATTAGTCTGCCTGCCAAGGAGAGTGCTATTTGTATCCAGATAAGGAGCTGTGGAGTTTGAACAAAGTGCAAGGATTATTCCCTTTAATTTAGGAAAAAGTAGATATCTTATTGTCTGATCTTGTTACCTCTTAGACTTCTCTTCTCTTCTCTAAGGATATGATTTCTCTGTCATCACACCCAATTTAGATCAAGGTACAACATGGAAACAAAGTAAACACTGACAGAGTGCTTTCTGTGGGGGGGTGGGGGAGGGAAACAAGATGGGGGGGAAATTGTAAAACTCAATTAATATCTTTAATAAAAATAAATTTAAAAAAAGAAAGAAAATGACTTTGCAGACAAGGATAATGATAAAACCATGTCTGAAGAAGAAATCAATGAAAAATCATTTACAGGGGAAGTCTCAAAACAGTCTATGAATTGTAATCAAAGCCAAAAGGTCATTGAAAAAGAATGCAAAAAGCAAAGAAGAGTGGAAGAAGAAAAATGGGAAAAAAGAATTGAAAGTCATGCAGGAAATTCATACACAGAATGCAACATCCTTAAAAATGAAATAAAAAGGTAATTGAAGAAAATCAACACTAAAATTTAGAATTGAACAAATAGAAACAATGAATCTATGAAACAAAATAGAAAAGCTGCAAAAATCGAAGAAAATGTAAAGTACTGTTTAGGGAAAAAAATGAACTGAAAAATTGTTCTAGGAGAGACATGAATTCATGAATCATTGAACTACCAAACATCCTAGACCAAAAAAAAAAAGAACCTGTAAAACATTATGCAGAAAATTATTAGGGTAAACTGTCCAAATCTGCTAGAACAAGAAAACAATATAACCATTGAAAGAATCCAATAGAACCCCTCCAGAAAGAGATCCCAGGATAAAAACTCTAAGGGTTGTTATAGTCAAATTCTAGAACTTTCAAATAAAGGAGAGAATAGTGCAAGCAGCAAAAAGAAAATAGTATCAAATACAAAGAAACACAATCAGATTCACACAGGACTTATCAGCCTCAATGCTGAAGGACCAGTAGACCTGGAATGCCATATAACAGAGAACAAATGACTTGGGATTACAAATCAGAATTTACTAACCCACAAAATTCAGCATATATTGTAAGGGGAAAAGATAGTTGTTCAGTGAAATAGAGGACTTCCAGAATTTCCTGAAGGAAAGACAAGAACTAATGAGAGGATTCAATTATCAAATACATTACTCAAGACTTGAAAAAAAGTAAATGAAAAAATGGAAAGAAAAAACAAAAGCAAACAAAACAAATGTTGGTCAAGACCATCAAATTGTATATAACCCTAAATGGGAAGATATAACACTTCTAATTCTTGAGAACTTACTTCTCTTAGGATAATTAAAGAGGCTAATATAATTGAAGAAATTGGACTTAAAAGGATATGGGTATAGTTGGGTCTTGTCTCTCCATTGAAGATGTCCAAGATGACATCAGTTTGTTGGAGACAAAAAAGCCTGATGAAAAACAGGGGTGTTAACTTTAACCTTAGGTGTCTCATTATCCTCTGACCTACTTTAATACTATGTTGACAATATTTAGCACTTTGTCTGATGAGGGTATCATAAACTGGGCTGTCCTGAGTCAGTGTCTCCCAAAACTTGCACTCATTTAGAAAGTTCTCAAGTGAGACTCCTAGAACATCCCAGTATTTAGAGTCCTTTAAGTTTCTTATAGTTAATTAAAGCAGGGTTTGGTTTAATCCTTGTTTCAACTTAACAATTGGTTAAATACCCTGGGTGTGTAGGTGGGGTAAAGTGTGAGAAAAAAATAGCCCAGGGAAAAGCGGTAGAAATAGTTCAGCTTTGGATAATACTTCAGCTCATTTGGAATATTATGTGTCCTTGGAGGGTACTTGAAAAGGGAGTAAGTTAAAAAATGATTATAATTGTAATTTGATGTAAATTGAAATAAGGTTGCATATCAAGTAATCAATCTGTGATGATATTTTAATAACAATATGAGCTTATTAAGCAGTCAAATAAACTGTGATTGATGACATTTGATTACTAGTACATGAGTAATAAATAACACTAGGTGTAGAGGCATAAAGATTTATAATTTTAGAGGGAAAAAAGGGGGAGAGTGTAAAAACTGAGTAAATTCTATTCAATACATTTTGCCCAGAGAGGGAATAAGATACATTCCAATTGGGTTAAAAATAAATCCTAATCTACAGGAAAGGGAGGGGGACTAGGAAAGGGGAAAGAGAAAGAAAGAAGGGGCTGATAGAAGGGAAGGCAAAGATATAAGTGAAAATACACCAAAATTTAATTTAAAAAATACAAAAGGGGAAAGGGAGTAAAATTTTGGTGAGGAGGAGTAAGAATAAAGTAGAGAAAAATATAAATGAGAAAGAACAGAGGGAAGTAGAGAATTAATAATCTTGATGGCAATTTTGAATGGGATGAACTGTCCTATAAAAGAGAAGTGAATAGTAGAATGCATTAAAAACCAGAATCCAAAATATGTTTATTTACAAGATAAAAGGATGGAGCAAAATATGTTCTGGCTCACCTGAAGTAAAAAAAAAAAAAATCAGGGGCAGCAATACTGATCTCAGAGAAAGTTAAGGTAAAAATTGATCACGTTAAAAGGGATAAGAAAGGAAAATACATCTTCTTGAAAGGCATTATTGGGGGTGACTAGGTGGTGCAGTGTATAGAGCATCAGCCCTGGAGTCAAGAATACCTGAGTTCAAATCTGGCTTCAGACACTTAATAATTACCTAGCTGTGTGGCCTTGGGCAAGCCACTTAACCCCATTTACCTTGCAAAAAATGTTAAAAAAAAGAAAAGGCAGTACTGGTAATGAAGATATTCCATTATACTAAACATGCACCTTGAGGTATAACATCAAAAGTCCTAGAGGAAAATCTGAGTGAATTACAAAAAGCCAGACAGCAAAACTTTAATAATGGGGGACCTCAAACTCCCTCTCTCAGAACTAGATAAATCTATCCATAAAATAAACAAGAAGGGGGGTGGAGCCAAGATGGCAACAAGAAGGGATCAAGTCTTAGAGGCTCTCTGATAAAACTCATCAGCTAAGGACTCTAACTAAACTTTCCAGAGACAGAAGCCACAAAGGAACCTAGTGAGGCAGTTCCCCTACTCAAGGTAACCTGGAAAAGAGCAGAAAGGCTCTGCTCCCCAGATCGGAGTGACGACCTGCCAGAGGGGTGGCCCACCAGAGCCAAAGAACTTCAGCCTCCTGGAGGCAGCCCCAGGGCGCTGAGAGCCTCAGCTCACAGCAGCGGGGGAGTCTCCAGAGCTGCACCCCGAGGAGCACCAGGCACAAAGTGGGGGAACAGCAGGGGACCTCTGCCAGAGCAAGCACATGGAGCCCAGCCCTCAGGGCACACAGGGAGCAGCTTGGTCTTTCTGCAGCCCAGAGCTGGAAACAGACCATTGAGCTGAGGGAGGGGAGTGAAAAGAAACTGTGAGCTCTGTCCTCTGCCCCTGGAACAGGACTTTGGGGCTCTGACCACATTCAGATCCTGATCACAGTCTAGGCACCCCACCATAGAACAGCAGGGCCCCCTCCACCTCAGCCCCATGGCAGAGGGAGGTGCTTATGGTCATTCACAGACCAGGAGGGAGGACAGAGCCTCACACAGTGAGACCCTTGTGGGAGTGCCCCAAAAGCTCAAGAAACACCCCAAACCAGGCTGAGGCTGGGAAAATGAGCAAGCAGAGAAACAAAAAGAAGACTATTTAGAAATATTTTGCAAATGAGCCCAAGAAGGACCAAAATACTCAGGCTGAAGATGAGGAAGCACAAGCTCCTACATCTAAAGACTCCAAGGAAAACAGAAATTGGGCTCAGGCTATGACAGAGCTCAAAAAAGACTTTGAAAATCAAATGAGGGAGTTGGAAGAAAAACTGGGAAAAGAAAGGAGGGAGATGCAGGAAAAACATGAAAATGAAGTCAGCAGCTCAGTCAAGGAAATCCAAAAAAATGCTGAAGAAAATAGCATGCTAAAAACCAGCTTAGATCAAATGGATAAAACAGTTCAAAAAGTTATTGAGGCGAAGAATGCTTTAAAAAGCAAAACTGGCCAGATGGAAAAAGAGATAAGAAAACTCTCTGAGGAGAACAAATCCTTCAAAGAATAGAATTCAGGGAGACTGATGAATTTACCAGAAATCAGGAATCAATACTTCAAAATAAAAAAAAATGAAAAATTAGAAGAAAATGTGAAATATCTCATTGAAAAAACAACTGATGTGGAAAACAGACTTAGGAAGGATAATTTAAAAATTATTGGAATACCTGAAAGTCATGATCAGGAAAAGAGCCTTGACATCATTTTCACAGAATTACTACAGGACAATTGCCCTGATATTCTAGAAGCAGAGGGAAAAATAGAAATGGAGAGAATGCACTGATCCCCCAGAGAAAGAGATCCCAAAAAACCAACCCCTAGGAATATTATAGCCAAGTTACAGAACTCCCAAGTCAAAGAGAAAATATTACAAGCAGCCAGAAGGACACAGTTCAAATATCGTGGAGCTCCAGTCAGGATCACACAGGACTTAGCAGCAGCTACACTGGAAGCTTGTAGGGCTTGGAGTACAATATACCGGAAGGCAAAAGAGTTTAGAATGCAGCCAAGAATGAACTACCCAGCAAGGCTGAATGTCCTCTTCCAGGGAAAAAGATGGACTTTCAATGAACCAGGGGAATTTCAAATGTTCCTTTTGGAATGGCCAGAGCTGAACAGAAGGTTTGATCTTCAGATACAGGACTCAGGTGAAGCATGGAGATTGGAGGAGAGGGGGGAAATAGGAGGGACTTAATGAGGATGAACTGCATGCATTCCTGCATAGAAAAATGACACTGATAATACTCATATGAACCTTCTCAGTTAATAGAGCAGGCAGAGAGAGCTTTTATAGTTGAAGCACAGGAGAAAGCTGAATTCAAAGATAAAATATGGTGTAAAAATCTAGTCAATGGAAAAAAAGGGAAATGGAATGGGAGAAAGAAAAAGGAGAGGGGGAATAGTCCAAGATATTTCACATAAGATTTTTTTTATTACAATGAGCTATTGCAATGATATGGAAGGGGGGGCAAGGGGGAATGAGGGAAACTTTGCTCTCATCAGAGATGGCTAGGAGAGGAAACAGCAAATATACTCAATGGGGTATAGGCATCTGGAGTAAGAAGGAGGGGGGAGCAGGGGGAAGGGGTGGGGATGTGAATAAAGGAGGAGAGGATGGACCATGGGGGGAGAGTGGTCAGATATAATACATTTTCTTTCTTACTTCTTGCAAGGGGCTGGGATTGGAAGTGCTGCCCAGGACCATGGGGCCAGGTGGATTCTGGGCCTAAAGGGTGGTATGGGGGCTCAGGGCTTCTTGGCCCCAGGACCAGGGATCTGTCTGCTGCGCCACTCAGCGACCCTACAGCAGAGTCAGAGTGAAAGGAGAAAGAAAATATAGTACATGGTAGTGGAGAAATAAGAAAGGAGGGAGTTGTGATCAGCAATGGCAACGTTGGAAAAATATGGAAGTAACTTTTGTGATGGACTTACCATAAAGAATGAGATCCACCCATGACAGAGTTGTTGGTGTTGGAACAAAGACTCAAGCTCATTTTTTGTTATTGTTTGGGGGAGGGTGCAGGGCAAGTGGGGCTGGGTGGCCTGCCTGGGGCCACATAGCAAGGTGATCTTTGGGTGTCTGGGGCCGGATTTGGACCCAGGTGTTCCTGGCTCAAGGGCCAATGCTCTGTCTGCCACCCAGCCACCCCTACTATTATTACTATTTTATTTTAGTTTGGGTCTTTTTTTTCTTTTTTTTGGTTTTTGCAGGGCAGTGGGGATCAGGTGGCTTGCATGTCACATGGCTGGGTGATTGTTGGGTTTATGAGGCTGGATATGGGCTCGGGGTGCTCGTGGCTCCAGGGCTGGTGCTTCGTCCATTGTGCCACCTGGCCATACCTACAAGTATTACTATTACTTTTTTTTTAATTTTAATTTTTTTCTCTCCCCTTTACTTTTTTTTCGCCCAAGCAAGTCTATCTATATTCATGGGGGAGGAGGGGTATTTTGTTTACTTGTAAACAAGAATATTTTATTAATGTAAAAAAAATTGAACAAAATGAGAATAAAGTGCATTGCTTAAAAAAATAAACAAGAAGGAAGTTAAGATAGTGAATATAATCTTAGAAAACCTAGTTATATTAGACTTCTGGAGAAAAATTAATGGATATATATAAAAGAATATACTGTTTCATGGCAATACATGACACCTATACCAAAACTGACTAGGTACTAGGAAATAAAAACCTTATAACCAAATGCAGAAAGGCAGAAATAATAAAACATACTTCTCAGACCATGATACAATAAAAATTACATGTTATAAAGGGTGAAGGAAAGATAAACCAGAACCTAACTGAAAAACTAAATAACTTAGTCTTTACAATGGATAAATCAAATAGTAAATAATAGAAATAATCAATAATATATCCAAGAAAATGAAAATAATGAGACATCACACCAAAATTTATGAGATGAAGCCAAAGCAGATTTGAGGGGAAACTTTATATATCTAAATTCCTGTTTGAATAAAATAGAGGAAGGAGGAGATCAATGAGTTGGGCATTCAATAAAACAACTTCAAAAAGAAAAAAATAAAGATCTCCATTTAAATAAAAAATTAGAAATTCTAAAAATCAAGGGAGATATTAATAAAATTAAAGCAAGATCTCATAAATAAAACTGAGTTGGTTTCATGAAAAAGCCAATTAAATGCACAAATCTTTGCTTAATCTGATATTTTAAAAAAGAAGGTAACCAAATTATTAGTATATCATAAACAAAAATCATGAACTAACAACCCATTAGGAGGAAATTAAAGACATAATGCAGAGCTAGCTTGCTGAACTGTATGCTGAGAAATTGGATAAATAGATTAATATTTACAAAACTACAAAGCACACAAATTAATACAAGAGGAAATAAATATATTTAAATAACCCCATTTCAGAAAAAAGAAATTGAAGAAACCATCAAAAACCTTTCTAAAAAATGTTTACAGGTCCAGATGGATTTACAAGTGAATTCCACCAAACATTTAAGGAACAATTTATTCTTATTTTACATGAACTATTTTAAAAAACAGGAAAAGAAGTTATGGGAAATTTCTTTTATGACAACAACATGGTGTCGGGGCACCTAGGTGGCATAGTGGATAAAGTACCGGCCCTTGAATCAGGAGTATGTGGGTTCAAATCTGGTCTGAGACACTTAATAATTACCTAGCTATGTGGCCTTGGGCAAGCCACTTAACCCCGTTTGCCTTGCAAAAAAATAAAACCTAACAACATGGTGTCATAAATGAGGAATGAGGAAGCAAAACTTTCACTCTTTGCAGATGATATAAATGTATACCTAGGGAACCCAAGAAAACATCTAAAAAGCTCCTTAAAATAATTAACAAATTCAGCAAAATAGCAGGATATAAAATAAACCCACATAAATCATCAGCATTTCTATATATGAACAATAAAGCCCAAGAGCACGAGATAGAAAAAGAAATCCCATTTAAAATAACTGTAGACAACAATGCTTAGGAATCTGCCTTGCATGACAAACCCAGAAACTCCATGAAAACACCATTATAAAGCACTCCTCGCCCAATTAAGTCAGATATAACTAATTGGAAAAATATAAAATGCTCATGGTTACGTTGAGCTAATGTAATAAAAATGGCAATTGTACCAAAATTAAATTACTTATTCCATACCTGACCAATCAAATATCCAAATAATTACTTTTACCGAGTCAGGAAAATAGTAACAAATTTCATTTGGAGCAACAAAAGGGCAAGAATAGCAGGGGAAGTGATGGAAAAAAAAAATGTAAACGAAGGTAGCCTAGCTCTACTATATCTAAAACTATATTTTGAAACAACAGTCATCAAAACTGCATGGTACTAGTTAAGAAATAGAGTATTGGTTCAGTTAATTAGGATAGGTTTAAAAGAAACTGCAGTAAATGACCACAGTAATCAACTATTTGACAAACCCAGAGACATCAGCCTCTGGGATAAGAACTCACTATTTGACAAAATTGTTGGGCAAATTGAAAAATAATATGGCAAAAACTAGGCATAGATCCACATCTCATACCCTATATCAAAATAATGTCAAAATGGGTACAGATTTAGATATAAAGAGCAATACAATAGATAAATTAATAGACCAAAAAACTAACCATCTATCTAATCTATGGAAAAGGGATAAATTTATGATCAAGCAAGAATTAGGGCACATTATAAACTGCAAAATGAATGATTTAGACTTAAATTTAAGAAGTTTTTGCACCAATAAAATCAATGTTGCCAAAATTAGAAGAAAAGCAGAAAACTGGGTAACAATCTTCACAACTAGGAGTTCTAATAAAGGCCTTATTTCTAAAATATATAGTGAATTGAATCAAATTTATAACATCACAAGTCATTCCCCAATTGATAAATGGTCAAAGGATATGAACAGTCAGTTTACAAATGAAGAAATTAAAGTTATATATAATCATATGAAACAATGCTCCAAATCATTACTGATTAGAGAAATGCAAATTAAAACAACAATGACGTATCATCTCACACCTTTTAGATTAGCCCAGATGAGAAAATGGGAACATGATCAATGTTGAAGAGGTTGTGGGAGGATTGGGACATTGATGCATTGCTGCATCAATGTGAATGGATCCAATCTTTCTGGAGAGCAATATGGAATTATGCCCAATGAGCATTAAAACTGTTCATACCTTTTGATCCAGCAATTCCAATTCTAGGACTATAACCAGAAGAAATTGTATAGAATGGGAAAATTCTACATGTTCCAAAATATTCATAGTAGCTCTTTTTGTAGTGGCAAAGAATTGGAAATTGAGGGATACCCATCACTTGGGAAATGACTAAAGAAGTTATGATATATGACTACTATGCAATATTATTGCTCTATAAGAAATCATAAATTATTAGATTCTAGAGAAGCCTAGAATGACTTACAGGATGTGATACTGAGTTAAGGGAGAATGTACACATTAACAACAACATTGTGAGATGATCAACCTCGATGGAAGTAGCTCCTATGGTTATGGTTGGGGATATATATACCAAAAACAAAAACAAAACAAAACAAAACACATAGGGAAAAAAAAAAACACCCCTACCAAATCTAATGAAATTATATCTTATGTATATCTCTCTCCTTTTATCCTAATTCCTCATGCCAAAGGTTCCTAATTTGTAAATATATTTAATAAAATATGTATGTAAAATGCTAATCTGACTGTTCGCTGCAGATGGGCATGGGATTGGAAGGGAGGGTGGAGGGAAATTTTATAACTTGAAAATATGCATATACAAATGGATTAAAATAAGTACATAAATTTTAAAATTAAAAAAACAGCATCATCATTGTGGGATGATGGAACTAGCTCCTCTCAGCAGGTCAGAGAGCTAGGACAAGTAGGAGACCACCTATGTAAATTGTTATCCCCATACAGTGGAAGAAAAATCAAACCAATTAGAAGCAAAAACAAACCCCCCCCTTCAGAATTTGATGAATATGAAATAAAAATTCTCTTATTATGTTTATCCCTTCATCCTAATTCCTCATACTGAAAATGCCTAATCAGAAAACCTGTTTATCAAAAATATGTATATATAAAATGTTAACTTGACTTTTTTGCTTCTGAGGGGAGTGGGGAAGGAAGAGGGTGTGGAAGGAAATTTTGTAACTTAAAACTATATGTGTTCATATAGTGGAAAAAATTTAAAAATCATCTAAAAAAACTCCTTGAAACAATTAACAAATCCAGCAAAGTAGCACAATTTAAAATATACCCACAGGAGGCAGCTAGGTGGCACAGTGGATAGAGCACTGGCCCCGGAGTCTGGAGTACCTGAGTTCAAATCCAGCCTCAGACACCTAATAATTATTTAACTGTGTGGCCTTGGGCAAGCCACTTAACCCCATTGCCTTGAGAAACTAAAAAAAAAATAATAAAAAACCCATAAATGCTCAGACTTTAGAAAAGCATAGAATGACTTAGGGGCTCTGATGATGAGGAAAGGGAACAGAACCAAGAGATGATCAATCTTGTTGCTAGGACAATCTATGGACAATGCTGTCCCCATCCAGAGGAAGAAAAACAAAACAAAAATCCTTCAGAATCTGATGAATGCTATATAAAAGTTATCTCTTATGTATCTTTCCCTTAATAATAATTCCTCATTCTGAAAATAGCTAATGTATGAATATATTTAACACAAATATGCAAATAAAATATTAACCCGACTGTCCCCTGCTGAGGAGAATGGGGTAAGAATATAAAGTAGAAGGAAATTTTGTAATTAAAAATATACATTGGCATGTGGATAAAAAAAAATAAAGATCCTACTTTAAAAAACTGCCTGGTACTGGTTAAGAAATTAGGAGAGGTTCAAAAGAAATTGCAGTGAATGACTTCAGCATTCTACTGTTTGACAAACCCAAAGTCCTCAGTTTCTGTGTTAAGAACTCACTATTTGACAAAATTTTGGGGGAAAACTGGAAAATAGTGTGGCAAATACTAGGCATAGACCCATATCTAATACCCTATACCAAAAAAAAGTCAAAATGGGTACAAGTTTTAGACATAAAGGACAACACCATAAATAAACTAATAAACCATGAAGTACTCTATCAGATTATGGAAAAGGGACAAATTTATGACCAAATAAGAAATAGAATACATTAAAAACACAAAATGAATGATTTTGACTATATTAAATTAAAAAGATTTTGCACTAATAAAATCAATGCTGCAAAAATTAGAAGGAAAGCAGAAAGCTGGGAAATAATCTTCACAACTAGGAATTCTAATAAAGGTCTCATCTAAAATATATAGAGAATTACATCAAATTTATAGAGTTACAAGTCACTCCCCAATTGATAAATGGTAAAGGATATGAATAGATAGTTTTCAAATCATGAAATTAAAATTGTATAGGCCACTCAAGTTAGTTTGAGGTCCAGATGCCAGTTATTGGCCAAAATAACCTGAGCTCTGTTGACCCTTGAGCTAAAAGCTTCCATGGAATTCTGATTTGATAACACAACTGCATCATTCTTAGCCTCACTATTCAATAATCCCTGTTTCTGAACTTCTTGACCTAGGTCACATACTGCTGGGTTAATTCCTGCCCATAACAAAGTTACATCATGGTTTTTATTCTGTATGTTAACTTTGTGGTTTTCTTCTATAACAACTGCTTGATATTTTCAATAAACAGCTCTGCCAATCGTCCAACTGGTTTTCTCCACCAGGTGTATATGTATTTCTTTTCTCTCCTGAGCTGAATGAATCCCCTGCTGGTAAGGGGATTGCTACATTTGGTGGCCTTAATGTGGAGCAGGCATGGGACTTGAAGAGATCCAGATGAAATAGTCCTTCAGGAGAAGAAAACACTCTAGTAAAGCTGTGAAGGAATCATAGATCAGGTAGAGAGGGGAAGGCTTTGGGTGGAGCCATTTCAGGAGCAGTGGCTTTTTACTTTCTTTTTCCAAGTAGGTACACAGGTGTAAAAGGGAAGAAATTCTCCAAGGAACTAAAAAAAGCCAGTACAGGACGTAAAAATCTTAAAGAAACTGGCTAAAGAGAAGAGCTTAGAAATTATCAAAAAACAAACGAGGTAAGTCTTTACAGACTGTTTATGAGGTTCTCCATGGTGTCCAAAGAAAGGAGAATTGAGCTTAGAAGGTACTTTGAAATGAACAGATAAATGAATATTAATATGACAAAATACTGTTGAAATTATTCTCTTCCCCACTTCTTCACTGTAATTCTGCCAGGATGTTCCCCCCCCGCTCCTTCTCCCTCTCTGGGGCTTCTCTGTTTTTGCAATCTGTCTCTTATCTTTTGACCTTGGAGTTACTAGCCAGAGAGACAGACAGAGAGAGAGAGAGAGAGAGAGAGAGAGAGAGAGAGAGAGAGAGAGAGAGAGGGAGAATTAGACAATTTGGATCAACTAGTGTTAAAAAAAGAAAGTTTATTTGGCGTTAAAAGAATCAGGAAAGACAGTGTTTGTTACCAAATATGATAGATATATATATATATATATATATCATAAAAACAAATACTATTTTTAATTTGATAAAGTTGGGGGGAAATAAATAAATATTCCAAAAAGATGAGAAAATCAGGTTAATTCTAAAGTATATAATTTGGGTACTAAGTAATGCCAAAAGTAAATTAATAAAAGAAATAAAGGGGGAAACTAAATAATTAATCTTTTACCAAGATGATGCCATCACATTATAACTTCAGGAATTTATCAATATAGATTCTAATAATGATAGCTGTTTCAGAAAATTGGGGGTCAAACGAGGATTTAAGAACAGAAGATTCTCCCCCCTCCCAAGAAAAGACTTAAGAACTCCCTGGAATTCAGGGACCTCCCTGGTTCAATGGACTCTGGTTTTATGTGTTTTCTATGTGTTTGTTTTAGTATCCAGGCAGAGGAAAGCTCTTAGCTCTGATCAGACTTGCTGTCACATCTTTGTGTTCTGATTGACCTGTCCTCAATTCTTTCTCTCTTTTCAAAATTGGATCTTTTTCTTTTTTGCAAAAACTCATAATCAGTGCCACAGGAGATTTTCCTGAGAATTATGTTGTTTTTAGGAAAGAAGTGGTTCTATTAATTTGTCTTAACTTCTATTATTTGTTTCCTCATCTGATTGTCTCACAGTTTTACTTACTGAACCAGCAAGTTATACTTATAAGAAACCAAGTAAAAACTGAAATTTTCCCTGAAATTATTTTTCTTGACTGGTTTTATTTGAAGAGTTTATGGAAAAGGATAATGGAACAACATATTAAGGGAATAAGTAAGTAGTTCAGTCTGAGTAATGGGTTCTGAAAATATTTGGATAGAGAAAATAGGGTTGCAAGGAAATATGAAAAAGCAAATAGAGACTTGGGATTTTTTTTTTTAACCATTTGTGAAGTGGGGAAGTTGGTTCGAGCATATAGAAAGAAGGTCTGAGCAGGTTTGACAATGTATAAAGAGATAGATTTGGGGGAACTTTGAAAAATAATCTACAAATCAATGTCTTAAGAGAAGAAAGGAAAGAGAGAGAGAGAGACAGAGAGAGACAGAGACAGAGACAGAGAGACAGAGAGAGACAGAGAAAGAGACATGTTTAAATGAAGTTGGAATAATCTGAAAATTGCATTAAACCACCACTTTTATAATATCTGGCAGTTAATTGATTGGAAATGTAATATACCCCATAAAATGAAAAGTTTTGATTTGAAAGCAATTGCTAAGTAAATGTTAACTGTTTCTTCAAATTGGTTATGTCCATAATGTATAATCCAGTGAACAAAGTTATCTTAAAATATATGTGACTGAATTAAGGGATTTGTAAAATAATGATGATGATGATGATGATAATAATAAAAATAACAATAATTTTTTGTTTATAATATTTTTGGCTCCCATAGTCAGTCATAAGGAGGGGGAAAAAACTAATGAGAAAGCTTGACTCCTGAGTTATGTGTTTTTAATCAAGTTTTATAATTGTTTTTGGGTTTTTTTTTTTGGCAAGGCAAATGGGGTTAAGTGGCTTGCCCAAGGCCACACAGCTAGGTAATTATTAAGTGTCTGAGGCTGGATTTGAACCCAGGTACTCCTGACTCCAGGGCCAGTGCTCTATCCACTGTGCCACCTAGCCGCCCCTAAGTTTTATAATTGTTAAAAGAAATTGCAAACTTTTATATTTTGAAAAAGAAAATGATTTCAGGTGATTTTTGATTATGAGTTTTTGAATTTATAAGATTATCATCTGTCATGTTTGTAAGGATTTGTATAAGAAAACAGAGAAATCCTTGCCAACAGATTATATCTCTCAAGGTCTTTTTGGCCCAGAGAGTTTGTGAAAAGTTTTTCTATCTCATGCTTATGAAATTATATCTATTAAAACTTATATATGTGTCTTGTAACACTGACTTTGGGAAAAAATTTACATTGATTATTTTAAAAAATTAATCATGTATTTCCAATAATATTGAATATATATGAGAGACTTTGAAAGATGATTGAGAAATTGAAAATTATGTAACTCATAATTAGATAACTTGCTGATGAGCAAGATGATAAAAAAGTTATGTGTTGTAGTTTTGTCTATATAAGCTATTTTACTGTAATAATATCTAAGCCTAGAATTAACCATTGATTGCTTTGTAGAGATCATAAGAGAAAATATCAGAATTTATGAACCTCTGGGTTCCCTGAAATTTTTAAACAATATGATGGCTCTTATTCCAAACCTGAAGGTCCAAGCATATATGCAATAATAGAAAAGGAATTATATACTCCTTTTATAGCACTACAAAAAGAATGAATTATTTGCCATATTATTGGTATTAAGAGAATAGCCACAATTCTTTAATATTTTTACAGAGAGTATGATTATCATGTCATCAGATGCATAGTAACAGCTTTCATTAATCATAGCATTGATGTAGTATTATATGAACTCTTTAAAGAATTACTAGAAGAGTAGCAGCTAGGTGGCACAGTGGATAGAGCACTGGCCCTGGAGTCAGGAGTACCTGAGTTCAAATCCAGCCTCAGAAACTTAATAATTACCTTGTGGCCTTAGCAAGCCACTTAATCCCATTGCCTTCAAAAATCTTAAAAAAAAAAAGAATTACTAGAAGCAATTAGAAATGGATTCAATACCTTTTTTATTGAACATATAAATTCCCACCCTAGATTGCCCGGATATTTTATATACATACATACATACATATATGTATATGTATATATATACATATATGTATGTATATATGTATATATATATACACATATATATTTACATATATACACACACACACATATATATATATATATATATATATATATATATATATATATATATAATATATATATGAAAGCAATCATAGTGTCTCTTTACTAAGGAAAGAATTTAAAATCACCAGAGAGCAAGCTAGGAATATAGTAAAATCTTGTCCACAAAGGGGTATTTACCTACAGCTCCAAATTATTTTAAGAGTCCTAGAGGCCAGGCTCCTAATGAGTTATGGCAGGTGGATGTGATTCATTATGCACCTTTTAGAAAAATGAAATATATTCATTTTTCCTGTAGATACATTTAATTCATATACAATGTTAACAGAAGGAAGTTCAGAGGCTGCTCTAGGTGTGATTGATTCTTTATTCTACTGTTTTGCAGAAATACAAAAATTTATAAAAACAGATAATAGCCCTAGCTATACTTCTATGGCATTTAAACAATTCTGTCTATATAATATAAAACATATTACAGGCATTCCTTATATCACACAGATCAAGCCTATAGTTGAGAAGAAAAATAGGTCCTTAAAAATATTCCCCCCTAAACAGAAAAGAGGGAATGTGGGGAAACAGATACCAGACTATACCTAAATAAAACTTGGTGTTCATTAATTATTTGACTTTGGATGATAAGAATAAAACCTTGTCTGAAAAACAATTTGGTTACAAAACTACCATAGATAACAGAATAAACAGCCTTAAGAGTACTCATAGAGTAAAGTGGAAGGATACAAAAGATGGACATTGGTAAAGACTTGCTCAATTGCTAACCTGGGGGGAGTGTATGCTTTTGTTTTGTCAATAGATGGAGAAACTGTTTGGATATCAGAAGAAAACATCAGACTATGAAGACCAGATGAATCAAGTAATACAGAAAATGAACAACTTACATTTAAAAAATTGAAAAAGAAAGCATAAGAGGAGAAAGGACAGACCTTGCAAAAGGAAAGCCAATTTGGGAACCCCCAAAAGGAACTGAATATTGGACTTACATGCAAATCCCTCCATGAGTAACAACTATACTATGGAGAGAAAAATATGAATGAATTTATTTTGATAGGGGAAGCTGTAAATTTATTTGAATATAACAAAGTTACTATTGGAAATATCAAAGAAGAAATGCTGAGAAGTTAGTGTAATTTTTCTGACTTAAATAGTATCACACCCCATATAGAAGAATTTATGATCATTCCTGAGAAAAAGAGAGAAATTACATTTACATTATTTGAGAAACAAATTGTATGATTGGTTTTATTCTCCACCTGTAATTGGTACATGGTTACATGGTATTATTTCTGTTTTCAGTAGTAATATAATTATGATATTTATCATTTATTGTTTGCCTCTCATTTTAAAAAAAATATCTTTTGGTATTAAAGATTTGTATAAATTGGCTAAAGATATCCAAATAGCCTCCCAAAAAGATTTGACTCTTGAAAAATCAGTTGATAAGATAATTAAATAGTTTCCATCATTCCCACCCTTTTTTGTATTAGACACAGAGTGTTATGCAATTATGTCTTGTCTTATATTAATTCTCTTTATGTTTCTCTTTCACTGTTTACCAAGTTTTTTCAAAGTATATATTTTTTTTCTGTAACCAAAACCACTATATATGCTATTAATGGAGTTCAGGATCCAGTTACCCAGGTTGAGCATCATGTTGGGTAATTGTGAGCTTGTTGTGTAAACAGAAAAGAGGGAAGTGTAGAGGCTGCTCAAGCTAGTTCAGGGTCAACAGGCCAAAATAACCTGAGCTATGTTGACCCTTGAGCTGAAAGCTTCCACAGAACTCTGATTTGATAGCATAACTGTGTCATTCTTGGCCTCACTATTTGATAAGCCCTGTTTCCGAAATTCTTGACCTGGTTCACATCCTTCTGGGTTAATTCCTGCCCATAACAAAGTTACATTGTTTTTATCCTATATATTAATTTTTGTGGTTTTCTTCTATAAGAACTATTTGGTATTTTCAATAAATGGCTCTGCCCGCTATCCTGCTGATATTCCTCACCCAAGTGTATATGTGTTTCTTTTCTCTCATGAGCTGAATGGATCCCCTGCTGATCAGAGGATTGCTACATAAAGTTATATATACTTATATGGAAAAGTGCTCCAAATCATTATTGATTATATAAATGCAAATTAAAACAACTATGAGGTATCACCTCACACCTGTTAGACTGGCTAAGATTATTAAAGGGAAAATGATCAATGTTGGAGAGGTTGGGGGTGGGGTTGACATTGATGCAATCCTGGTTGATTCGGATCATTCTGGAGAACAATATGGAACTATTCCCACAGAGCAATGAAAATGTTGATTCGCTTTGATTCAGCAATTCTAATTGTAGGTCTATAATCCACAGGAAATCATCAAAAATGGGAAAAGTCTCACATGTTCCAAAATATTCATCACAGTTCTTTTGGAAGTGACAAAGAATTGGAAAATGAGGGAGTGCACATCAATTGGGTAATGGCTAAACAAATTAAGGTATATGAATATGATGGAATATTATTGTTCTGTAAGAACCAACAAATGGGCAAACTCTAGAGAAGCATGAAATGAGTTACAGAATCTGATGTGAGTGAAGGGAACAGAACCAAGAGAACAATGTACACATTATTAACAACATTGTGAGATGATCAACCTTGATGCAAATAACTTCTCTCAACAGTTCAGTGAGCTAGGGCAACAGTATTAGACTGGCTATGAACAATATTTTCCCCATCCAGAGAAGAAAAACAAACAAACAAAAACCCTTTAGAATCTGATAAATGCTTTATAAAAATTATCTTTTATGAATCTCTTTCCCTCAATCCTAATTCCTCATACTGAAAATGACTAATCTGTAAGCATGTATGTACAATGTTAACCTGACTGCTCACAGCTGAGGGGAGAGGGGTGGGAAGGGAAGGTTTAAGGACATTTTGTAACTTAAAAATATACATATATATATATATATATATGTATATATGGATGAATGTTGAACAATAAAAACCATAAATAATAGAAAGATTGCCTGAATTTGAATTGTAAACTATTGTTATTATTTAGTAATTTTTCAGTCATAGCCTCTCTCCCCATGACCTTAGTTGGGATCTTCTTAGTAAAAATAATGAAGTGGTTTGTCATTTTATTCTCTAGCTCATTTTACAAAGGAAGAAATTGAAATAAACAGGGCTAGGTCCAGGGTCCCACAGTTCATTAAATGAATGAGATCAAATTTGAACTCAGGAAATGAGTCTTATTGACTTCAGACCCTGCATTCTATCTATTGTACCACCTAACTACCCTATTTATTTCTAATTCTGAAGTATGTGTGTAGCACAAGAACTTTTCCATTAAACCTCACATGTGATCCTCCCTGATTATACCCCTAGAAAGATTATAGAACCATAGATTCCAACTATCTAATCCTGTCCCTTCATTTTAAAAATGAGAAAAGAGAAGCCACTCAAGTCTAAGTATTTATCCAACTTAATATAAATGGTAAATATGGGATTAGAAGTTAGATCCTTTGACTTCAAATTTAACTCTCTCCTCCCTGAATTCCACCCCAATTAGTCACATAAGTGACATGATTGACAAGAATTTCACCATATACAAACTACTCATCTTCAGGGAAAAGGAAGTACATTCAAGGAACACAGGCACCCAGGAAACTATAGGACTATTGTGACTAATATAACTTACACTGCCATGTAAACTGTGACCTCTGATAATATATGTACTTAGATATAGTGTTTTCTATAATAAGTACCATATCTGCTGGTTCTTCTTGTCTCCAAGGCTGCCACTCCTCCTCTCTTCTCTTATCTGCTGGTGTTGACTACTAAAAAATCTCTTCCTCTTTAAGAAGAGTATTTTTTTTCAATTCTTAACCTCTTTTATGATACAAAAAGCAAGTACAGTGAGCCAAGTAAAGGTTTGCCATCTTTGTCTTTCTAACTGACTGTTCTTCCTTCACTTTTTTTTAAATTGTTTTTAAAATGTATTTAAGGCAATTAGGATTAAGTAACTTGCCCAAGGTCACACAGCTAGGTAATTAATTATTAAGTGTCTGAGCCTGGATTTGAACTTAGGTCCTCCTGATTCCAGGACTGGTATCTATCTACTGTACCGCCTAGTTGCCCCTACCTTTACTTTTAAACCCTCTCTAACTCTTATCTCAGTTGTGATTAGAAAATTAACTAAATTTCAATTATACATCTAGTCATTCACTCAACAAAAGAAGCACATTACAAATATTAATAAGTGAAAATAATATCCTTTGGTCAGCATTCAGGTTTCATAATTTTTTCTCTGGATGTGGATGGCAGTTTTCTTTATATTTTATAGTTTAAAATTGTTCTTGGTCTCTAAGCTGAGGAGGGGAGATATGTCCATCATAAATGATCATCATACAATGTTGCTGTTAATAAGTACAATGCTCTCCTGGTTCTGCTCACTTCATGCAAGTCTTTCCAGGTTTTTCTGAAGTTTACCCTTTCATAATTTCTTATAAAATACTCCATTATGACCACTTATTTTTTCTTTTTCTCATGTTTATTTTCCCTTTAGTTTGAATTCTTCTTTCTAACATGACTAATATGGATATATGTTAAATATTATGATGCATATATAACCTATAATCTGATTACTCATTAGCTCACTGTGATATGGAGGAAGGAGGGAAGGGAGGGAGTTAGAAAAACATGGTAGTCAAAAATTTTTTAAATGAATTTTGAAAACTCTCTTTGCATGTAATTGAAAAAATAAAATAATATTAAAAAACAAAGAAAATAAAAAGTAAAGAGAAGTGTCTTATGACTGAACCAGCAAGTATGGCAGTGTTACTGATTCACAAAATACATGTTGCTCTGTCACTTTTAGTTGTTTCTAACAATTTGTAACTCCATTTGGAGTTTTCTAGGCAAAGATACTAAAATGATTTGACGTTTCTTTCTCCAACTCATTTTACAGATGAGAAAACTGATGCAAACAGGTTTAACATAACTAATGACTGAGGTCATATTTGAACTCAAAGAAATGGTCTACTTGACTCCATTCACTACACTACCTAGCTGCCCCAAGGGATATAGGAAGGTTGAAAACCTGAATCACTAGGAGACTGGCAATATCCTAGAGATTAATAGAAAAAAATAGGAAAAGAAAAGAATTTGATGAAGAAGATAATGTGTTGTTTTCAGTATGTTGATTTTAAACACATAAAACAGAACATTTGAACTATGCAATAAGCAGATAGGGATGCAAAATTAGAGGTCAGTAGAGATCTTAGGATTGGATAAATAAATCTGAGAATCATCAGTATGGAAATAATTGAATCCAACCAAATCATTACCATAAACATGATTGTAAAGGAAATGGGTGAAGCTGTAAGCTAGATGAATACACTTTTCCCACCCCCCTCACTTCCATTATATCTCATCTAGTTCATGAAATTCACATGAAGAAAAAAAAAAGCATTTATAGCATGGACATACCTCTTAAACACAAATCAAATTGTTTTTCTCCACATATGTTTAACATAGGAATACCATTGAAGATAATTATTTGTACCATATGATTTAAAACTAGAGCTTTGGATACAAGAAAACCATATTCAGTCTTGAAATTTTCTCAGCAATAATTCAACTGTTTCTTTTGCTTCCTCATACCTCAAGGAAACTATGGAGACATGAGACTTTGGCTCATAGTATGATGATACTAAAATATCTCAATAAGATATGATATTGGGTGGAATCAATTAGGACAATTAAGACATTTCTCCTAAAGTTCACTTTTATGACAGAATTAGTCTATTATACAAAAATCTTGGATCAACTTTTCTCCTTTCAAGTTTCAAAGAAGCCATGAAGTAGGAATTTTATTTAGAAAGTAGTCAATATAATGGATCAAACATATTTAAATAAAACAAATTCAACATTTTTCCTGAAATTCATCAGTAATCTACCAATATAATATTTTTCTATAGCTTAAAGCTAGGAAGCTTCCATTCCTCTCCTGAATAATGAGTAGCACTCTTCCTGATGGATTTATGGAAGCTTTACCTGAGTATTATATGAATTTATGAACTTGCAATTTCTTTTTTTTAGTAAGCCAATTCTTTTTTATGATTTTTTTGGGATAAACTATCATGTAATCTTCTCTTGAATCCAATTAAACACACATTTACTAAGTATGTATCATGTAAAGGAATTACAGGTTCAATTGCAATACTTCTCATTAAAAGAAATTTCATATATATGTTGCATCAAAACATAAAAATCCCAAATGTAACTTTCTGCCAATCTAATTCAGTCAGGAATATAATAAAGTTACCTAGAGAATTGAATAAAGTAATCTAGATGCATGAGTATTTGATAATGCTTCTGTTATGCAAATTCCTTATTGAAGATAAGAGATGCAAGAGAGTGACCTTGATTTATTGAAGACCAGAGGACAGGACAGGTCCCAACAAGCTAAGTATTGCATACTTAGGTTCAAGAGCCTCACTAAGAGATAGTATAAAGGATGATGAATTTTTCATGTACAGGAATACATCAAGACCAGGATGTTGAGTAATTGTGATCTGAAATTGTGTAGACTATAGTACATATAATGATGAAATCGCAAATTATTGACATTTTAAGATACCCAGTATTTAGAGTGAAAAGAATTAATTTAACTTTCAAGCGGCAGGTCCTTTCTAGCAGATGTGATAGACAAGATGTGGAAGCTAGTTTCTTAGTATTGACCTGAGTGACTGTAAGGAATTCATGATATTTTCAAGCCTAAATAATTTTCTGAAATGAAAAGTAATTCTCTGAAACCACTAATATACTCAGAAAGATTAATTTTCCATGTCTGTACTAAATTCCTTCCTACTCTATAGGTTTTTAAAATCTTTCAATATAACAGCATGGGGTATGATAGTTATTTGTCTAATATGAGCTTTTCTGATTGACCAGGTATCTGCCCACATAATTTAAAATTGTGTTTTCTTTCCCATTGATCCAGATGCTTAGATGACAGTTCCATTTTGTAACTCACAAGAATAAATAAATTGGTTAACATTTTAGGTCTGGTTCATATGCAGAATCAAAAAATAAAGCCCATTGCATTTGAAAGGGCACTAATTACATTTTGGGATCAATTAATTTCCCTATCTTTTTCGAATTGACTTTTTTCCTCCATACCTGGCAACAACATATATTTTGATCTCTCTGATTCTGATCTTTTAGTGATTGAGGTTGTTTTGCCCATCCCATATTGTGATTGCTGCTTTGGATGACATTCCCATGCAGAGACCACAGGAGGAAAAACATGTTACAACTGGTGTCCCTTGTGATATTAATAGATCCCCTAAGTGTTCACAGAGTTTCCACCTGTCTCTTTGGCACAGACAAGTATTTTAGAGTTTCTTTGTCTTTCCTTATTGTTTCAGTTGTTCAGGGAATACAAACTGAACCAGAGAAAATTTTGTAAAACTGGAAAATCAGTAATCAAATGAATTCTCTAGAACCTGATATGTGAAATATTATTCCCAACCCATTTCTCAAGACTCTAAGCATATAAAATATATCTACACACATGTGTACACATATGTACTGTGCAAATATACACATGCATGTGCATATGTACACACACATGTATTTGCATTCATATGGGTATTAATATAAAATTATATGATATTGTTGATGCTCTTGTCATATATTATTTTCATTGCATTGATTTTCTTTTTGGCTATTCAAACTATCTTCCCTTTTGTATTCCATTGATTTCTCTTTGTATGACTCCCTGTAATGCTCATTGTCTAACACATCACAATATTCCCTATTTTATCCATGTAATTTAGCAGTATTTATCAAATATCTCATTATGTGCAAAACATTACCTTACCTCAAGAGAGATTATGTACATTAGAAGAGAATAACAAACGGAAAAAAAATTTAAACTAAACATGTAGTTTCATTTGTACATGGCATTATAAATGAGGAAACTCCCTTTATTAATACAGGTTGGTCCTTGATTTTCCTACAATACTAGAGTGACTTGCCCAAGGACACAGAGCAGGACATGTCAGAGATGAGACATGAAACAAACTGGATCGGGAGCAGCGCAACAAGTCCCATAGTGGTTCTTTATCGGTTTATGCTATTTTGATACAGCCAGAAGATGAGCTGAGAAGATGAAGCTTGGAAGGTGGATCAGAGGTCATGGAGTTAACTGCTATGAAACAGGAAGCAGAGAGTTAGGACAGATTGAATCCATCTTTATCCTACTCTCACAAACCAAGTATGTTTTGAAGCAAGACAGTGTGGAAGAGACTTGAGGCAATTTAATTTAATTTTACCCCCCAAATGATTTTACCTGCAAAAAACTGCACAGTTATTCAGGGGGGAAAAAAAGCATGAAGTACAACTCTACTACTTGAGGCAACCTCCTTATGTATGACTTTTAGGATCTTGGTGAACTGGTTTTATTTGAGAAATTTTATTCATTTTATTATGTTTTAATTAATTTGTTATTTAGTTTCTCTATTTTTTTTAATCATGGTTCCTTTCAGTCATGAGACTGTTAGTGGTAGATTGCACAAATATAGAAATATCTCTTTGGACAGAGTCTGAGCTGGTAATTGAATTTAGAAATTGTCATTTCAATTGTTGCACTCTATGTATGGGAAATACACAAAACCATAGAAGTAGGAAGATACAGGATATGATTAAATAATGCTGAGAAGATCCTATGCTAAAATAAGGTCAAAATGGGTACAGGATTCAGACATAAAGTGGGTCACCATATTTCAATTAACAGACCAATGAATTCTTATCTGTCGAATCTATGGAAAGGGGAGAAAATTTTGACCAAGCAAGAAACAGAGTGCATTATAAATTGCAAAATGGAAGATTTTGACTATATTTAATTAGAACGTTTCCTGTACTAATAAAAAACAATGCTGCCAAAATCTGAAGGAAAACAGAAAGGTGGGAAACAATTTTCACAGCTAGAGGTTATGATATACAGAAATATGTAGAGAATTGCATCAAATTTATAAGATTACAAATCATTCCCCAATTGATAAATGGTCAAATGGTTATGAACAGACAGTTTTCAAATGAAGAAATTAAAACTATATATATAATCATAAAAAATGCATCATATCATTTACAGATTAGAGAAAGGCAAATTAAAACAACTATGGGGCTCCAACACACAATTGTATTAGATTAACTAAGGTGGAAAAAAGGGAAAACAATCAATGTTCAAGAGGTTGTGGAAGGATAGAGATATTAATGCATTGTTGGTGGAGTTATGAAGTGATCCAACCATTCTAGATAGCAATATGGAACTATGTCCAAAGAGTAATAGAACTGATTATACCCTTTGATTCAACAATTTTAGGCCTTATTACATCCTGGGCATAATTCCATATTGCTCTCCAGAATGGTTGAATCACTTCCCTACTCCACCATCCAATACATTAATGTCCTAATACTCTCACAACCCCTCCAACACTGATCATTTTAGCCTTTTTTTGTACTTAGTAAATTTGTTAGGTGCTTTAGTTTTCATTTCTCTCATAAATAATGATTTGGAACACTTTTTTTTAAAATGCATATATACATATATATATATATATATATATATATATATATATATATATAGTCTTAATTTCTTCACTTGAAAACTGTCTTTTCATGTCCTTTGGTCATTTATCAATTGGGGAATGACTTTAAACCTTATATATTTGAAGTAATTTTCTATTTATTTTAGAAATGAGACTTTTATCAGAACTTCTAGGTGTGAAGACTGTTTCCATCTTTCTGTTTTCCTTCTAATTGTGGGAGCATTGACTTTATTACAGCAAAACTTTTTTTATTTAATACAGCCAAAATCATTCATTTTGTGTTTATAATGTATATTTGATGCAGTTCTTTATAATTTTAGAAATGAGACCTTTAACCTATCTCCTTGTTGTGAGGATTTTTTCCCAGCTTGCTGCTTTCTCTCCAATTCTGGCAGCATTGATTTTATTGCAGCAAAACCTTTTTAATTTAATATTGTCAAAATCATTCATTTGCTGTTTATAATGTATTCTCTTTCTTGTTTGGTCTTAAATTTGTTCTCTTTCCTTTGATAGAGTATTTCTTGGATTATTAATTTATTTATTTTGTCACTGTTTATGTTTAAATCCTGTACCTATTTTGAATTTATTTTTCTATAGGGTGTGAGATGCGGATCTATGCCTAGTGTTTGCTATACTATTTTCCAGTTTTCCCAACAATTTTTGTAAAATAGTGAGTTCTTATCCCAAAAGCTAATGTTTTGTGGTTTGTCAAATAGTAGATTACTGAATCATTTACTGCTGTTTCTTTTGAACCAATCCTAATCCAGTGTTTCATTTCTCCATTTATTAATCAGTACCAGACAGTTTTGATGACAACTGCTTTACAGGATAGTTTTAGATCTGGTAGAGCTAGCCATATTCCTTTACATTTTTTTCCATCAGTTCCCTTGCTATTGTCGACCTTATGTTGTTCCAGATGAATTTTTTTAGACCTGTCTTTATTTGAGTGATAAACCCTTATGATTTCTTATAGAACAATAGGTTTCTATCACATACATATACCACAATTTGTCCAGTCATTCCCCAAATTGATGGGCATCCCTTCAATTTCCAACACATTGCCACTACAAACAGAGCTGCTATGAATATTTTTGTACATGTGGAGTTTTTACCCTGTAGATTTTTTCAGGATATCACCCAGTACACATTTTTTATTGCCTTTTGGACATGATCCCAAATTGTTCTCAGGAAAGTTTGGATCAGTTCACAACTCCAACACCAATGCATTAGTGTTCCAGATTTCCCACATCCCCTCAAACATTGATCAGATTCCTTTCTGGTCATATTGGCCAATATGAGAGGTGTGAGGTGGTATCTTAGAGATACTTTAATTTCCATTTCTCTAATTAATAATGAGTTAGAGCAATTTTTCATATTGCTTCATATGACATTTTCTCATCCAATCATCCTTTGATTATTTGTCAATTGGTAAATGGCTTTGATTTGACTCTGTTCTCTATATATTTTAGAAATGAGTGTTTTATCAGAACCACTAGCTGTAAAAAATTGTTTTCCAATTTCCTACATTCCTTTTGATCTTGGTTACAGTGGCTTTGCTTGTGCAAAAGCTTTTTAATTTAATGTAATAAAAATATTCAGTTTGTTTTTAATTCCTTTCTCTCTCTCTTCTTTGGTCATAAATTTGACATGTAAACTATTCCTTGTTCTCCTAATTGGCTTATATTATCATTTATGCTGAAATCCTGCACCCATTTTGACCTTAACTTGGTATATGGTGTGAGATGTTGTTCTAATACTAGTTTCTGCCATTCTGTATTCCAGTTTTCCCAGCACTTTTTTAATTGAAAAGTGAGTTCTTATCCTAGAAGCTGGAGTCTTTGGGTTTATCAAGCAGTAGATTACAATAATAATTTCCTGCTGTCTCTTTTGCATCTAATCTATTCCAGTGATCCACCACTCTTTTTCTTAGTCATTATCAGACAATTTTGATAACTGATGTTTTACAATTTTAGATCTTATATGACTAAGCTTCATTCTTTTGTATTTTTTCTCCATTAAATCCCTTGATATTCTTGACTTGGTGTTTCTCATATGAATTTAATTCAATTGTTTTCTTGCTTTTGATATTATTAATTTCTCCTTCAATATTCAGATTTTCTAATTTGGTATTTAATTGAGGATTTTTTAATTTGTTCTTTCATTAACTTTTTTAGTTGCATGTATTAGGGGATATATATTATATTGCTAAATGCTTATATGAATAAAATAAAGAAAGAAGAAATCAATGAACTGAGATTGAAACTAAAAAAAAATTAGAGAAAGAACATTCATTAAAATTAGGTTATTTAGTTTCCAATTAGTTTTAGGTCTATCTCACCATGGCCCTTCATTGCACATGAATTTTATTGCATCCTGGTCAGAAAAGGATGCATTCAATATTGGGGACTTTCAGCATTTCATTATGAGGGTTTTATGCCCTAGTTCATGGTCAATTTTTGTGTAGGTGCCATATACTCTTTGAACAAAAAGGTATATTCTTATATATTCCCATTCAGTTTTCTCCAAATGTCTATCACGTCTAGGTTTTCTAACATTCTTTTTTCTTCCTTTAATTCCTTTTTGTTAATTTTTGGTTAGATTTAGCTAATTATGAGAGAGAGAGAGAGAGAGAGAGAGAGAGAGAGAGAGAGAGAGAGGATGAGGTCTCTCACCGGTGAAGTTTTGCTGTAAGATCAGTTTCTGGACTCAACTGAATGTGTGTGTGTTCATTCCTCTTTGAGCCAAATCTGATAAAAGTAAGATTCAGGTGGTTCTCATCTCCTTCCTTCTTTCCCTCTGTTGCAATAGGTCCTTTGCACCTCTTTATGTGTTGTAATTTATCCCATTTAATCTCACCCTTCCTCCCTTCTATTTATTTCTCCCTCCTCTTTTAATGAAATAGTTTTAAATCAGGTCATAAAAGTCATAGATATATCCTGGATATCCATTCCTTCTAGCTAAGTATATTGTCTCTAAAAGAGAAACAATTCTCAAGAATTATGAGAATCTTCCTCCCAGGGGGGATATAGCCAGTTTAATATTATTAAATAACTTTTTTTTTCTTTTCCCTCATTTACTATTTCATGTTTCTCTTGAGTTTCCTATTTAAAGACCAAATTTTCTCTTTAGCTCTGGTCTTTTCATCAGTAAAAGGTGAAAGCTCCCTATTTCATTAAATGTTCATCTTCTCCCCTGAAAGAGAAGACCCAGTTTTGTTGGATAGTGAATTCTTGCTTGCATACCAAGTACCCTTGATCTCTGGAATATCATATTCCCAATCCTTTGATCCCCTAATTTTGATGCAGCCAGGTCCCTTGTAATCCTTACTGTGGCTACTTGATATTTGAAATGTTTCTTTATAGTCACTTGTAAGATTTTTCTCCTTAATATTACAGTTATGGAGTTTGGCCACAATATTGCTTGGTTTGGGGGGATCCCTTTCAGTAGGGGATTAATGGATTCTTTCAATGACTATTTTGCCCTCTGATTCCAGGATATCAACATGGGTCTCCTTTACTATATCCTGAATTATGGAGACTAGGATTTCTTTTTTATCTTCAACATTTTTGAGAAGTCCTATGATTCTTAAATAGTCTCTCCTGTATCTATTTTCCAGGTCAGTTCTTTTGCTAGTTAAGTATTTTTCATTTTCTTCTATGTTTTCATTTTTTTAATTTTGTTGATTCTTGGTTTCTCATGAAGTCATTAGTTTCCACAGATTCCAATCTTTTTTTTTGAGAAGTGTTTTCTTCATTTACCTTTTGCATTTCCTTTTCTAATTGGTCATTTCTATTTTTGAAGGAGTTGTCTTTTCCATTTATCCAAATGTGTTTTGGAGAGGATTATTTCCTGTTTGCACTTATATAATTGTATTTTCAAAGGATCTGTTTTCCTGTTGTAAAATGCTAATTTTCTCTTTCATAGTGTTACTTTTCCCTTGTGTTTCTTTCCCCAATTTTTCCCTTTGATTTTTAAACTCCTTTCAGATCTCTTCTAGAAAGCCTTTCACCACTGGAGACCAATTCATATTCTCCTCTGAAGCTCTAATCTCTGAATCTTTAAGGTAACATCCACTGGCTTTTCATCATTTTGGGTCCTTTCCCTAGAGTTTTGTGATGGGGGAGAGGCTGGTTCACAGATTTTTGGTGTTAAGATCGCTACTGGCCTTGCCCACTCCAGGGGGTCACTCAGTGGATAAGCCCATAAGGGATGCCAGAAGGTTTCTCTGGATTGTCTGTGGTGTTGATTAATGGCCCACTCCCTATGCCTGGGGCAGGAACTGGGCTGTCCTTGCACAATCTGGACTGGGTCCTCAGGTTTTCTGTGCGATGTTCCTCTTCCTTCTTCTCTGGGTTCTGTGTATACCAAATCTTTTAAGAGGTTTTATTCATGTTAGTTCTGAAGGAAAGACAGAAGAGCTTAAAATAGTGCTTGACTTCTCTCTGCCATCTTGGCCAGAAGTTCCTAAATTCATTTGTTTTTTTAAAATTATCTTATGTATTTCTTTGCTTTCTCATGGTTTTATTTCTTTCCCCTTAATCCTAATTCCTCATACCAAAAATGATTAATCTTTAAATATGTTAAACACAAATATGTATGTATAATATTCACTAGACTGTTTGCTGCTTAAGGGGAGGGGGGTGGAAAAGTAGGGTAGAAGGAAATTATGTGACTTAAAATATGCATAAATGTAATTGGAAAAATAAAATAAAATATCAATTGGAAAAAAATAGAATGTTGAGAAGATCTGTTTGATATATGTGTGTGAGACTTGCCTCCCTCCAAAATTTTTGAGAATTGGTAAATTTAACCATTTTCTCTTCACCTCTTTTAGCTCTTAACAGAATGTTAAGCAGATATTAGGTGATCAACAAGTATTTCTTAGATATAAACAAATTTTCAGAGACTCAAAGAAATTGAATATATATATATATATATATATATATATATATATGATTTATAAATTTGTGATTTAAAATGATAGCATGATTGAGGAAGCAGTATGACAGAATTGGAGCAAATGAAACTTTACCCTGAGTCAAAACAGAAAGAAAACAAAGGATGAATATATACCCTGACTACTAGTGATGGCCCAAGTAGGAGAAAGTGACTCTGTCATTTCATTTACAATTTACTGACTAGAAAAAAGAAAAAAGTAGGAAAGAAAAGAAAAATTTACAGCTATCAGGGGAAAATTAGAGTAGTATAAACTAAAATCGAGTAAAATCATATAATAAGAGTTAGAAATCAAGTATAAGAGAAATCTAGGGGGAAACTATTCATGAGGCAAGAAAACAAAGAAAGAATAAAGAAGGTAAAATAATGATAGGGTAAGGCAGCGGCATCAATATTGTAGAAGAAATGAGTGGGAAAGAGTTGCAAGTAGGATTTAGGATGTTTGTCTGTGGAATACTAAGCTTCTTTTTATTATATAACGATAGATTTGGAAGACTAAATATTATGAAGCAAAATCCCCAATTTGGATCATGATCAAACCATGCATACCAAATGAAAAGCAATGTCAAATGGCATCTTGTGCAAAGATCAAGGGTATAGTAATGACTATAAGGAATAATAAATAGAATAACTATTCCCATCATAAGCTTGATTGTCCTTGGTGATACTCACCAAACCACCATCAACTTTTGAATAAAATATTAGTTGACAGTTAATTCAGAAAGTCTTCAGACAAAAGAACTAAAAATTCCTCTGCTATCTTTCTTTATTAAAATAGCAAACTATTGATAGCGACCCTGTTCATTTTAATTCAAGAGATGTATCATCTCTGATCATTGGAGAAAATACACACAAAAAACATTGCTTTGGAAGATATACAGGTGAAATTTAAAGGACAAGGAATACTTTTATCTGGTTATTTTTGCCTCCATATTATCAGCATGCTGAAAAGTATTTAGTTTTTGCCTTGCTGAATTGTTGGAGTTAGTGTAAATATTTGCTTAAGAAAGTTTAAAATCAAACCTGAAAAGAAATTTGGTAGAAACAAATTAGTGCAAAGATTACTACATAAATAGGAAATATAGGAAAGAGAAAGACAGGCCATGAATCTAGATTTGAAAATGACCTTAGAGTTTATCTAGAACATTCCTTTCCGAAGGGACTTATGCAAGGTCATCTGGGCTGAATATTTATTATCAGAAGTTCTTTTGAAATTAAATTTAGCACTTTCTACTACAGTAAGAACATATATTTGTTGATAAATAAGAAATCATCTTACTTTGTAACAATTCATATTTTACAGTTATTTAAGATTTCTAAAACAGCCCCCCCACAAGCAACCTGAAAACTTTTTTCTAAATAATCATGTCAGTTATACAATATAAATAGTGACTTCTTCAATTTTATGGATGAGAAAATCAAGATTCAAAGGGCAGGGGAAAGCAGTAAGTCTCAAATCAGCATATCTGGATTCAAATGCTACCTCCGAATCTCACTATCTGTAAATTATATAAATCACTTCACCTCCATGGGCTTCAGTTTCCTTATCTGTACAATGAGATTGCCAGTCCAGGCAATCTTTGAAGTTGCTCAAACCTTCAGCTATGATTGAGATAACTTTACCCTTCTTTTCCATCCTATCAAGACACAAAAATAAAATGTGATTTGTTGCCACTCACTAGTACACTGACAATGTGACAATTATTCAAAATTGTGATGCTGACGATCATTCCTTCATCCCCTTTAAGAATAGAGATTCAATAGCAAATTTTGTCTAAAAAATTTTAATTCTTTGATCAATTCAATCAAACATATCAGATAAAGCATTTTTAAGAATAATTTGAGTAGTTTTACATTGATCTCTCTACTTCTTAGAAATCTATCTAATTAATTAAAACTGTAAAGCTATCCCAAGACACAGTTTAATCAAAGAGATATGTTGTTACCTTTTAAAATTTGGAGTACTAACTTCTACAATTAATCTATTGCTAGATTTGTATCTGGAAGTAGCATTGGAGTAAGTGTATTTGTCAGGAAAAAAAAAAAGATAGGTAGCCATGGATCACATAAGACAAGAAGCAGGGATAGACTATTAGACAGACAGAGAAGGATTGATTTAGGACTGGGAGAAGGATATAGGCATGATATGTATAGATCCATTGATTATTCCAGAGGGAGACCAGATGCAAACAAAGACCATTCCAGGCATCTGACTCAAATGAAGTTTGAGTGTTATAGTATATGTCTTGTTCATTGTAGTTCAAGAAAGTCTAGGGGACAGCTAGGTGGTACAGTGGCTAGAGCACCAGCTCTGGAGTCAGGAGGACCTTAGTTCAAAAATCAACTTGAGACAATTAATAATTACCTATCTGTGTGACCTTGGGCAAGTCATTTAACTCTATTGCCTTAAATAAATAAAATTAAAGAAAAAAGAAATGCCTCACATCTGGGCTCTGAAAAGAAAAAAAAAATTAATGATGAAGTTTTGTTTTGTTGTTTTTAATTCAGATATAATTTCTAAAAAAGAAAAAGGAACCTAATATAGATGCATAGATGTCTGGACACAATTTTAGGGACCATCAACACAATGGATTCTGTCTCATTCCAGGACATTTTCTGTAAATGCAGAAACCAGTGTCCAAGGCTGACTTCAACAACTAAGACACAGAGATAAATCAAGAACTCACAGCTACTGTAGAAAAGTGAAATAAAAGTTCTTTAAAGCAGTAGGAAAAAGTAAGAAGAATTGTAAAGAACAGGGTGCAGGAAGCTTTCAGACCCAAGTGACATTTTAATCAATAGATGTTTAACAGATTAGGGAGGGTAATAGTATATCCTATGTGGCTATCCAGGGAAGCAGCACTTTCCACATGATCTTATTTTATAGTATTAGTCTGTCTTCCCTTGAGTACTAGACTCTTTGACAGTGGCGCCCATGGTTCATGATATCTAGGCCATTTTATATATCTTGGGAATAGTCAGACGTCTAGCTAGTTAATAGATGGTGTGTCTGAGCCACTTGAAAAATGGTACCCAGCTAAGCCAAAGAAAACTGTGGTTAAATCTCACTAATTTATTACTTTATAATTCCCATACTCAATTCTGGGGCCAAGATTTAATAGCTGTGGGGTACAGGGAAGCCATATTTATTACCATTTTATTACCTGAACAAAATTTTCAAAAGATACAGCATATAGGCTACCATATTTGAATACTGTAAATAATTAAAACTACAATAATCTGATGCTCCATGACAATCCATGGGGAGTTTGATTGCTTATTTGCTAAATTGCTCTTTTACAAAATTTAATACTACCAAATAGGCCATTAGTGTAAATTAACAAGATTCAATGTACTGCCAGAAAATTCAATTATTGTCTAAATTTTTTTTTAAAAAAGCACTTTGACATAACAAAAGTAAGATAGAGGAAATTTAAAAATAAATTCATATTTTAGGTAGTATCTTTATTGAAAACTATATGAGGAGACCATGTGACAAAACAGAAAATATACTGACTCTGGGTATTGAGGACTTCGGACCAAATTCTACTTCTGATATTCACTGTTTGACAAATTGCTTTATTTCTCTAAATATCACTTTTTAAATCTGTAAAAATGATTCCTTATAGTTCTATAACTGATTTTTTCATTATTCTTTTTCTATTTAGTATGACATATTGTAAGGATAGGTAGGGAGCTATTGTCAAGTGAGTAGACTTTTACCATATAATTATTCACATTTATATTGTAGTGCAGTCTTCAAAGGACTTTCCTCACATCAAACCTGGGGAGTTTATGGTTTAACCATCATTTACATTATTTTATAAAAGAGTAAACAGTAATTCAGAGAGATTACGTGACTACCTAGCAAGAGACTAAACTAAGGTGTCCTGCATCCAAGCCCTTTGGTATTACCATAATCTGATATTATTGAGGAAAAATTTTCTTAGGGAAGAAAAATAACAGTGCAAAGTCAAGCTTAATAGAATTTATCTCATTTCTATTCCTGATGTTCCTATTTGCTTTGACATTCTAAATGCATGGTGAACAAGAACATTACAAAGTACACTAACTGAAATCCATTACCTTTTTAATTAATAAATTTATTTATTTTTCCAACTAATGTAAAGATAATCTTCAGCATGTTGTACAATGTTCTCCTGTTCTGCTGACTTCACTCAGTATCAGTTTACATAAGTCTTTCCAGGCTTTTCTGAAGTTAGAATCCTCATGATTTCCTACAGAAACATCTTACAAAACAATAGTATTCCATCACAGTCATATACCATAATTTGTTCAGTCATTCCCCAATTGAATATCATACCCTCAATTTAAAATTCTTTACAACTACAAAAAGAACTGCCACAAATATTTTTTTTGTGCATGTGGGTCTTTTTTCCTTTTTTTATGATCTTTTTTGGGATTCAGACCTTGAGGTGGTATTGCTGGATCAAATGATATGCACAGTTTGATTGCTCTTTGGCCATAGTTCCAAATTGCTCTCCAGTTTTTTGACTCAGTTCACAGCCTCAAGAAAAATTCATTAGAGCCCCAGCTTTCCCATAACTATTCCAATATTGATTATATTCTTTTGTGTCATAGAGACCAATATGATAGGTGTGAGGTGGTACCTCAGAGGTGTTAAAATTTGTATTTCTCTATCAACAATGATTTAGAGCATTTTTTCTTATGACTATAGAAAACTTTAATTTCGTCATCAAAAAAACTGCCTGTTTATATCCTTTGCCCATTTATCAATTGGGAAATGACAAGTGTTCTTATAAATTTCATCCAGTTTTCTATATATTTTAGAAATGAGTCCTTTATCATAGATGCTATCTTTAAAGATAATGAAATTCACATAGCTATGCACATCGAAAAAGAAATAAAAGAAAAAATGCATATGATCACAAAATAATCCACCCAATTTATACATTAGAGAACCCCATTAGCTAGACAAAGCTGTGCAGGAAGAAGGCAGAAATGGTTGCATCATATTTTGGAAATTGTGCTATAATTTTAGTGAACCTAAGAGACCTGGTACCACAAAAGCCTGTCTAAACCATATTCCCCAGTAATATTTTGTAACTGGTAAATAATGAAACACCATTATCTCAGAAGAAATGAGATTACAAGTAATACAAAGGGTGGGGGAGAGCCAGAAATGATGGGAAAGTAAACTGCATCATCTTACCAGTTATGACTTGAACATGAAAGATAACATTGGAAAAAAAAACATTGAAAACATGTAGGAAAAGAAATGGAGGGTGAATGACTCCTGAATGACGAACAACAGAATGATAATCTGTATAGTATATTGGTATATTAGTACATAAGATTTACTAAAGGAACCAGAAGAAAACTTCCAGGATGATATGTGGATTCTCAGGCGGAGGTTAATGGAAAGTGTTAGGTTAAAATCAGACAAGATGAGAAGGCATGGAGAAGCATCCTTTTTTAGAGGCTAGAGTCCTAATCATTTTCACTATAGTGATCATTCTTGTATTTGTGAAATTGCAATTTTTTCCCATCTAAGTGTAACACTTTGTTATTTTCTTGTGAAATTCTTTCAGACATTTGTGCCCACACACACACACACACACACACACACACATACACACACACACACACACACACACACACACACACACACAAATATAGATATATATTTGAAAAATACATGAAATATGTGAATATACCTATATGTGTTTAAACTGAGCAGGAGAGTCTCATTTTCAGTTCATGTACATGCATACATACATACATATAGAGTGAATAGATTGTGAGATTTTGTTAGAGAAATGACCTGTAAATCATGAATAATAATTGGGTTCAAATTCAGCCATTGACACTTAGTGACTATATGACCTCAGTAAGATAACTTCCCTGTACTCTGGGAGAATCTGACAGTTGCAGGCATGAACTGGCCTTCATCTAAAGTAGAAATTTCCATAGTCTGGAAACTCTCCTTATCTGTGAAAACACAGGTAAGCCCCATTCCAATGCATATATTACATCCTGAAAGATCCTCTTTTACTTGAATATCCTATAATCAGATATCTTAAGCCAGATTACCTGTCTATTTTGAAAGAAGCATTATGATCATAGATTAAAACTAGAAGGGAATTTAAACAATTTTGATTTTATAGATTGGAGAACTGAATCACAAAGAGGTTTTGTTCCTTGCTTATATCAAAAATGATAAAAATAGCTAGCTAATCAGAATGGCAGACAAAAGTACTAATATTTTAATGAAGCAGTGGACAGAATGAACTAGGGTTCAACCATAGTCACTCTTGCTTATGATCTCTCTCTCTCTGTCTCTCTCTCTCTGTCTCTCTGTCTCTCTGTCTCTCTCTGTCTCTCTCTCTGTCTCTCTCTCTCTGTCTCTCTGTCTCTCTGTCTCTCTGTCTCTCTGTCTCTCTGTCTCTCTGTCTCTCTCTCTCTCTCTCTCTCTCTCTCTCTCTCTCTCTCTCTCTCTCTCCTGATTCCTCATTTCATTTTCAAACTTCGTGACTTTTAAAGAGAATTCCCAGACCTAATTCCCTTGCACTGGAACTCAATATGCACAGAGACCTAAGACATAAACTTATTTTTTTTAAGTGAACTGAGATAGAAGCAATTATGATGTTCGTTCATTTCTCTGCCAGAATCTGTATATACATATGGAGGGGGGCTACTGAAATACAGATGGAGAAACAGATTGAAAGGAAAATATTATCCTTTTCCCACCATTAAAAATGTTTCTTGTTTTTTAACTATAATTAAGAACAGATGAACATCAAATGTGATTCATAAGTAATTTTTTTTGCTGAGAATGATGCATATTATAAGTTAAAATTCCTTTGAATTTCAGTTCTTACCCTTTACAAATGGCATTCTGAGCACACACTGTATAAATTTTAACTAACTTGTAGAGTGCATCCCTAACATGCACAATTAGGTCAGCATGTATGCATACACATCCCTGGAGGTGCACACATTTAAAAACTTGTTAAGAAGTACAAGTCTGTCTTGTGCTGCACTCCTTGAGGTGTAACATGGATTAACTTTGCACTTCAAAGAATTCACAGTTCAAATAGTTATCAATGCCAAATTCACACTTTTTTTTAAACCTGTAGTAGGACTGCTAAGAGTATTTACTGGTGATGAGCACTTTCTATTTGGAAAAAAAAATCATTTCCTCCCCTCCTTTAAAGAAAAATGCATGTTATGTCTTAATTAATGGTGAAAATATTAAACAAGTAGAGAAATATAAAAGGGGTTCAGGTAATCACTGACTTCCACTGTTGGACCTGTTGGAGAATTCATCAGATGTCTGATGTTGCACAAGAATTTTCTGTGAAAATAGATTAAACTTACTCCTACAGGATATTTCTCAAACAGTAACCATTACTCATAATTGTGAGTGAATCTTGTCTTTTTATATCATATGCCTAATAGCATTCTAAATTATTAGCTACATCATGCAGAAAAGAAGAAAAACACTTATTGATAAAATGTTAAAATTCAATTTTATTTTAAAAAGTAACAAGTTACAAAATTTACAAATAAAATAATAATATATTCTTTTTTCCCCTTTTCTGAATCTATCTTTTTTAATTTCTCTTCTTTTAATTATATGATTGTATTTGTTCTCCAAGTCTCATTTGGATCAGATAGATGGAATCTGTAATTCTCTAAAAAAGCATTTTTCTGATAATGTTCAATGAATTCAGTACCACAGGACTTCAGTCAAAATGCAGCTTATTCTAAATTGTTTGACTTTGTTTTGTAAAATTTCACAAGGCTTTGCATATCTCTTTGCATTCTTCCAGTCTATTCAAATCCTGTAACCAAAACAATAACAAAATCCTATTGTTATTTCTAATAGTACACAAATATATGACGAGAGTTGTAGCTTATTTTCATTTTCTAGATGCACTGT